>NC_142809.1:3897162-3914797 GCF_049724085.1 Artemia sp. Qi Xiang Cuo
AACCACAACCACCCCCTACTTAAAGATTTCAACTCGTGCATGTAAACGAATTAAATTCAAAAATAAAATTGAACACTGAAGGAAAAGAAAATGTTACAAGGTAAACAAAAACAACCCAATGCTGAAATATTCAGTATAAATATTTTAAACGAATTTACATCAAAATTTACTTTGAAATAACAATAAAATTTAAGTTTGTATAGTAAAACATCAACAATACACTTCTGAAATCGTTCAACTCTTGCATTTCAATGAAAGAAATTCACAATGAACTTTGAAAAATCAAGAGAATGTGACTGTGACAAGGTAAACCACTACCATACACTTCTTAAATATTCCAACTCTTGCATTTCAATGAAAGAAATTCAAAATGAACTTTGAAAAATCAAGAAAATGTAACTTTCCATAGGTAAACCACAACCAAACACTACTGAAATATTCCAACTCTTGCATTTCAAAGAAAGAAATTCAAAATGAACTTTGAAAAATTAAGGGAATGTAACTGTGACAAGGAAAACCACAACCAAACACTATTGAAATATTTCAACTCTTGCATTTCAAAGAAATAAATTCAAAATGAACTTTGAAAAATAAGGGAATGTAACTGTGACAAGGTAAACCACAACCAAACACTAGTGAAATATTCCAACTCTTGCATTTCAACGAAAGAAATTCAAAATGAACTTTGAAAATTTAAGGGGATGTAACTGTGACAGGGTAAACTACAATAACACACTACTGAAATATTACAACTCTTGCATTTCAACGAAAGAAATTCAAAATGAACTTTGAACAATCAAGAAAATGCAACTGTGACAAGGTAAACCATAACCAGACACTACTGAAATATTCCAACTCTTGCATTTCAACGAAAGAAATTCAAAATGAACTTTGAAAAATCAAGAAAATGTAACTGTGACAAGGTAAACCTCAACCAAACACTACTGAAATATTCCAACTCTTGCATTTCAATGAAAGAAATTCGAAAGGAACTTGTAAAAATTATAAAACTTTAACATTTACACGTTAAAACGCTGACCTTAGCAACATTAATTTTTCATCTCTTGCACGTCAGCGAAAGAAGTTCAAATTAACTTGGAAAAATTAAAGTGACTGTAACTGTGACTAGGTAAACTCAAATAACACACTGCTAGAATTTACAGGCTCTTGCTTAACCACGAAAGAAATTCGAAATGAACATTGAAAAATCAGGAGCGTTTAACTGTGATTATGTGTACAACGACCAATTACTAGTGAAATAGTAAATATCTTTATATAAATCTACATAAATACAACCTGTAATTTTAAAAATTTAGAAGAATTAAATGTGACAAGTTGAAACAAAACAAAAAAAAAGTTAATTAGAAAACATCTATAATTAATGTTACAGAAATTCAAAATTTAAAACGTAATTTTCATTGAAAGTAGAAGTTTAAAGGGCAAACATGAAACCACAATAATGAAATATTCCAACTCTTGAATTTCAACGAATGAAATTAAATATGAAATTTTTATAATAAATAAAATGTTTCTTTGAATAGGTATACCAGGTCAAAACTCTTATTATTTAGTGCATCTCGTTATTTTAGATTAATGAATTTCAAAAAAATCATTGAAGAATTAAGAAAATGTAGCTGTGACAGGTTATAACACGAGCGAACGCTACTGAAATATTCCAACTCTTGCATTTCAATGAAAGAAATTCAAAATGAACTTTGAAAAAATCAGACCTTTGGAGGGGGAGGGGCCGGGGGAGGGGGTCGTTCTGTGTCTCAATGCACAAAAAAAAAAATGGGGAGGGAATGGGAGGGGGAGGGGAGGAGACGAGGAGGTGGGAGGAGGAGGAGGAGGAGGAGGAGGAGGAGGGGGGAAGGGAGGAGGAGGTGGGAGGAGGAGGAGGAGGGAGGAGGAGGAGGGGGCCGGGGGAGGGCCTTTGGGGCACAGGGAGGGCCTTTGGGTGCCTGGGGGACATTTGGGGACCGGTGGATGGCCTTTGGGACCCCGTTGGTCCTTTGGGAGCTCTATGGGCCTTTGGGGGGCCCGGGGATGGCATTTGGGGGTCTGGAAGGCCTTTGGGGCGCCGGTGGCCCTTTGGGAGCTTGGGGGGCCTTTGAGGGTCCGGGGGGGGCAGTTGGGGGCCTGGGGGACATTTGGGGACCGGTGGAGGGCCTTTGGGAGCTTGGGGGGCCTTTGAGGACCGGGGGTTCCTTCGGGGTTGGGGTAGGAGGATTGGAACCCTTTGGGGTTGGGTTAGAGGACCTCACAACACTGTTCAAATGAAACTTGTGTATTATAACGACCACAGAGTTTCACCATTAAATTCTCTTCTAAAATCTTTCCTAAAATCATCTTTTAAAATGTCTCTAATCGTTACGCCGAAATAGTTCCATAACCTGTCTAAAACGGTTTCGCCCAAATAATCCCTAAACGTAAATTCAGCGTGTTCCTTTGTTATTGGCATCTCTGCACTAAAACATTTCAAATTAATATGAAACCTTTTTGCGCGCTAAAACAATTCATCGCTAAGATGCTTCTTGCCTAATTGTTTCCATGGCCTTTGGTTATTAATATCCTTTGGAGTTCGACCAAAAGAGTTGTTTCCGAGGCAAAGACATTAATGACTTGGATCTATTCCTGGAGAATCGTTTCTAGGCGAAAATTTTTAAAGTCTGACAGATGATGTCATTGATTGATTGATCTGTCAAGAAAGGGGAATTAATTTGTTGTTTCTAAGGGGAATTATTGATTCACGATAGGTGAATTGAGGTCGACAGCACAGGTGTTTCAAGGTCGATGTTGATGTAAGTGCACGCTCTCAGCGAATGTCAAGGTCGATGTTGTTGTTGTGAAATTTAGGTCATTGACCCCATTAACAACGTGTTCTCACTAATTACTCCATGCCCATATTTGGTGTACTGATAGGAGATACGTTCTTTTGATAACCGAATTTTGTCCTGTTCGGACTCAATAATGCATCTCTACTCAGATTTGCTAGATGTTTTCCAGAGAAATTGCTTAAGGATTGTTCTGGGTACCCGGCTGACTGACCGTATTTCAAACAATAGGCTATACGAAAAATGTGGTTCAATACCGCTCTCTAGGGCTATAGTGAAAGAAAGGTTGAGGTGGTTAGGGCACGTTGTGCGGATGAAGGATGACAGATTGCCGAAGATTGTTCTTTTCGGCCAACCATCTAGGGCTAAGCGGAAAGCAGGTCGTCCCCGTCTGGGATGGGAGGACGTCATAAAGAAAGATTTAAAGGAAATGGGAACTTCGTGGGCGGGTGTAAAAAGGGAGGCTTTGAATAGATTGGGATGGAGGAGGAGCGTGCGTAGCTGTGTTGGCCTCAGGCGGCTTGGTGCTGCGGTGAGTTGTTAGCAGTAGTAGTAGTAGTAGTAGTAGTAATTATTGAAAGCATACTTTTAATACAGAAGTATTGAACAATACTCTTTCCTGTCTTCTTTAAATAAATGACGATTTAAAACAATTAGGTCAGGTTTTGCAGATGCTAGATGATATTCATGAAAGGATGCAAAGCTGGAAAACATAGAGTTGGGTGAAGGAGGAGCAGCCGCAACTGTCTGCCTAAGGCGGTTTCCTGCATAGATTGGTCGAAAATTTTATCTTATTGAACGAGCGATAGTTATATATATATATTCGTATATATATATATATATATATATATATATATATATATATATATATATATATATATATATATATATATAATATATATATGTAACTTTTCCTAGTAAAGGTGACTATAGTATTTTTGGAAAAAGGGTATTAAAATTTTTTTTGGCCTTAATTTTGGAAAAATCCCATAAAAATGACGTCACAAATACCTGGAAAAGCTATAATAAATTTTAATGAGGTTTTTGCTAAATATTTTATAAAGCACATTATAATTTAATTTGATCGTTGAGTCTAGAAAAATTCGCCGATATAAATATACAAAAGTGTGCCGACTAAAATAAAACGAAATTAAAGTTATTTTGCGGAATGGATTAAAAAACTGTCTTTCCTTTCGCCGAGGGAAGCCCTATTCCCTGGCAATAGTAATAACAGCAGGATTTTGGTATATAGCACATAAAAGTTTGTCTAGTAACCTTTTAAGCTAGAGATAATGGCATGTTTTTGTCCTAATCTTTGGCACTCCTCATAACGTCATTAGGGAGACGTAAGAATAAACTTTAGGGGGCAATTCTATCCCTGCCAAGCTAAAAAAATATATTAAGAATGGGCAAATGAAATGAAAAATACAGGCAATTCAGCCTACACATATATTGGGGAGAGGAAAAAAGAGAGGTTATTTTCATATACTTCCTTGGTAAAAAGTCTTCTTTAATTTCAGTGTTTTTACCTTTTTATCGTATTTTCGGAAGCCAACCACCTTATTGCTTATTTCTGGTGAGAAGGATAGCCCCACCTTTTCAAAACCACTTTAACTAATGTTTTGGGTTAACTACTGCTGAACGACACATCTAGACAGACATTAAAGACAAGAAATGGAGTTTCTGAAGAGATAAACAACCCAACCATTAAATTGGATGTTTTTTAGAAACACTGTGCCAAAAAATAACAAAAAGTCTTCGAATTATAATATTGTAATATTATATATTATAATATATATAATATTATATATTATATATATTATTATTATAATTCGAAGATATTATTATATTATAATATTATTTTTTACAAGTGGACTGTATGTTCTCTTTGGAGAAACTCATAACAATCTTGAGATCTTGGTGAAGTACATGTCTGAAGCCCCCTCCCTTTTTTAGAGTATGCTACCTCCTATGAAGTGAATACACTTTTGCGTATGCAACTGCTTCATTTAAGCCCACTAGGGGAATATGTCTAAGTTGCAAACTCAAAATAGAACTATATGTAGAATAGCATGGAACAAGGGTCACTTTGTAGGGAGAGGAGTGTCAGATATCTGGAGAAGGTAGATGCTAAGCGCATTATATGTAAATTATCTACAGAGGATTTTATTTAGAAATCATGAAGTTTCATGACGGGGAGGGGTGGATGGATTAATATGGTTCAGATATATCTCTTTTAGAAAAACTTGTGTTTTTGAAAGTCTATTGAATTACACAATATAAACTGAATTCCTAACTCATTGCCTCTCCAGTTGAAGGGACAAAAGAAAAAATCAAATCCATACAGTTGCAAATTATTTGATTTTTTTTCACCCATTTATGTTGAATTCGGCCCCCATACGCCGGTATAAGCTGAATTCAGAACCCACAAAGGCCAAATTCAGCATTAAATTCTAGGCAGTTTTGCAGCCTATTAACAAAACTGTTTCAGTTACTATGTCAAAATGCATTTATTTTTAGCTTCATATGAGATTCGGCTGTTTCTAAAAAAGTTGAAGAAACAAACTTCAGTGGGAAAAAACATACGAAGTCACAGCTTTTTGCTGGGAAAATAAACACGTAGTTTAAACACTCTTTGAAGCTCTTAAAAAATATGAAGGTCAAAAGGGTTTCTTTTGAAATGAAGTGAAATAAAAATTTGTTGAAGCAACTCAGTTTGATAAATCCTATGGGATCTATTAAATAGAATTGCTTTTATCATTTTAATTATTTCCATGACATAGATATTTTTGTTAATCTATATAATGAGCTTAATATCTATTAAGTTAATACATTTTCAAGCAGCTGGGGAATAGGAGGCCCGCAGACGTTTATGTAGGAGAGCCTAGGAGAGCTAAGTTTATGTAAGAGAGCCTATAAGTCTAACCCCCCCCCCCGAAAAATACTAAAATGTTTACAATTGGTGCCATAAATATCCCTTATTTTTTTTGTCGTTCACTCGTTTTTTCTTTTCAAATTTATCTCCCCTTATCCCAGCCAAAATAAATTCAAACTGACACGCCTAGTAAAATATTTCATATTTCGACATTACTGAATATAAAAGTTGCTCAGGAGACTGAGGCCTGATATACCCATGATCTGTCTTAGTGTTCAAGAAAGAGCAGTAAGGAAAGGGTAGTATATGAACACGACTTCACTCATTGCAAAACTGGGGTAACTCCATACTTTGACACCTCCTCTTTTCTCTTGATTTTTTAAAGTCTATCCATGGTTAGCATCAAGATTACAAATAATCTTTACTTACTATTTGCGTCGGCAAAAGGGTCATCAAAAATTCCAACAACCAAGGTTAGGGACCAAAGTAAGGTAACAAGGTAGGTCAATCCTTTTCCAAACATTTTCAATGACACCATATATATAATATTTACACTTCTTGCGAGTAGAACGGACAAAACGGCTCCAACGCCACGCAGACTAAAAAGAAAAATTCTTGTATCTAAAACTGGATGTTTTACAGGTAAACACAACTAGGTAGGGAGTAATCCGGACATAAGAAGGAGGTCGATTATTAGACGGAGGACCAACATATCGAAGGGAGTACAAATTATATGGAGATTATAAGAATTATGGGAAAACAAGGAAAAAATATGGAGTTTGGAGGAAACGTGATGGGCTTGTTCACCTTTAATTTTCTCCTACGTGCCCAGAAGAAATAGATTTACCGTCTTACCAACTAGATGGGAAGTTGTTTCCAAGTGTTGTTGCCATGAAATCGCCTCTAGTTTTTAACTGGTAAAACGGCTACATTTACGGACTTCAGTCAAGATTAGATAGTTTTCATGTAATAGTTTTCTTCTATTTTATTTCATTGAAAATATTTTCACATTCATTTTATTCACATTATTTATTTACTTAAAATTGATTTATAAAAAATGCAATTCACCATCTTAATTAAACCTACTGGATGCATAGTGGGAAATACTTGCCTGGCTTCACCTACCCGGTAAATAACATCACGCAATTGTTTTCAGAGCGAAAGATAGGGGATGGCCTGGGGGGGCTGCAGACATAGGCAATTATATAGGCAGGGAAGCTTATCTGGCCAAAAAAAGAAAGGGTATGTCATCCTATGACCACTTGAGTCCCCTATGTGATCCATTGGGTCCTTGACAATGCATTATTTTTTTCCCAATCTGGGAGTTCATGTTTAGAAATGTTTCTCAATTATTGACCTTGAGCTATGCTGATGATACGGGGAGTCTTATCAGAGCTTACCAAGGTTCAGGCTATAGAAGATTGATAATTGGCAGGCCTGGTTGGCATGAGAATTAAAGCTTAAATAAAATCAGCGAGATTCAGAAAAGGATACAAAAAGCCTAAGATCTCTCCGCAAACCTATGAAGAGATGTTACATAATAAGTATCGAGTCAAAATCCTGAATTACTTGTCTTGCTTCCAGCTCCTCCTTCTTTACTGATGGGAAAAATGGAAAATGAAACGTTCACTACAGAAATTTGCGGAAATGAACCATTCTGAGAGGTACTTGAACAGTGTTCTTCGACGCATACTCGGTTTACATCTTGGGTAAAGAGTATGGGTAGCTTACAAGAATGGGAACTGGGGCTAATATCAACAAAAAACCCTCAACGCCATCTAGTGTTTGGCGACGCTTGGCACTTTTTCAATGCAATAATAAGAACAATCAATTCAATGTGTGTAGTTGGTAAAATCAGTGATTAATAAGAGTCTGATGTCAGTTCCTGACTGAAAAATGATTACGAAGCTTGAAAAAATGTTAAGTGTTACCAAACACACAGATGGTGTTTATCCTTTTTTTGCAGACACTAGCCCCAGTTTCCACTCTTATAAGTTACCCATACTCTTTGGTCTTGGGTATATAACGAATGAGTCAAGGATTTAGGATTCAAAGAACTATTTCGCTCCCTATCAGGGCCTTTTATCAGGAAGTCCCAAATAGAAACGTATTAAATACTTTTATCAAGCAGTTAGCTACTTATCAATAACTAGCTAGCCACCGATCGCTAGACATGGTAAATCCAAGCAACAAAGATCCTAAATGCTAGGGGAGGTGGAACACCTAATTTCTGCTAAAAGTACAATTAAGAACCGGTTTAAAAAGATAAAAAAAAATACTTTTCTGTTAAGCAATTAAAAAAAAATCGTCAAGTCAAGCGATTTCAAACTAATTTTTAATCCTCTGAAACAAGGGGGTATCGCCCTCTTTCCACCTTCCGATGTAAGGCTCGGATCATATCGTGTGCCATATAGTTCCAACCCACGTGACACAATTTCTTAACCTCTTGTCATAGTTCTGCCACGCTTGGCAAGCGCCATCTGGTGTACATGATTCTGAAAGTCTTCATACCCTCGCCCTGTAAAGCCTTTCAAGCGTCACATACGCTTGAACGCTCCCCCGAATACCCTAGATTTACTTGAATTTCCGTACACTTTGAATTCAGATTAACGATTTTTTTTTTATTATAGCCCCCTCCTAAAAAACTTCCAGTGGACGTTCCTGTCTGTAGCGTATTTATCAAGTCAATCACTTATTTTTACTAACTTTTTGTAATTTCTGGAGAGACAAGTAACCCACTTAAAAAAACCTAATTACTTCATCTGTATAGAATTAAGCCAGAAGAAAGAAAGAAAATCTTAAAGAGTCGAAAAAATGTTTTGCTCTTAAACTGAGCCTTCCAATTTATAATGAAAAATACCTCCAATGCCATTTTTGGTAAGAGCAGATCCTATATTTTAAAAAAAGGGCGGGAAAGAAAAATAAGCTACAAACAGTCATTAAGCTGTGCAAACAGCGTAAGAAGGAGTATCTTTCCTTTGAAGGTGTAGTCGTCGTCGGGAATCAACAGTTTATTTATGTTTGGATTTTGAAATATGTTGTCAAATTTAACTAATTAGTTTTGCTTATGTATTTTCACGGTTACACGTGACAACACTGACATAAATTTTATATTGTCCTAAAACCTAATTAAAAACATAATTTCAGGGGTACCGGAAGGACCTATTCTTGGACCAAGTCTTTTCTTGGTGTTCATAAAACATGGGGAATCCTCACCACTTCCCTAATGATGCGACATTGGCGCATCATTATCTTTTTGTCACGGCTCCAAAAAGCTGTATCGTTCCTCTTTAAAGCGCTCAAAATAGAGCAGATCGAGCAGCAACTTCTGAAAACCATGATGCCATACCCTGGAACGGATCCAAGATCGTTCCGACATTGCAACCATGTCGGTCTTTTACAATTGTATCCGTTCCCCTCTATCAGGCGTTATCGACGCTCGTTTCTGAGAGAGCAAAGCCTTTAAGGGCAAAAAGTCCCCGACCTTCGCGGAATTACCCAGAGCTGGGCAGACCCCATCAGCAATACCTAAAAATGAGCTTTTCCCAGCAATCCGTCTTCACCTGGAAAAGCCTTCCAACAGAGGTAATCCCTGAAATCCTTGCTTGAAACGTACAACAAAATGTCACAGGCGAAATATAAAATGAGGAAATCACTAGGAATAGCGGCATATCATCATTGTTGATGGAGCCGCGAAGATGTAATAAAAAAATAGGGTATTTCCCCATTATATGGGCATTTCTGAAAAGTCAAGTTCAGTTAATGCTAATGAAATAAAATAAAATAGAATGAACATATAATAGTTTAGATACAAATTTAGGCTATATATTTGCACATTAGGGGGAGGGGGAGGGTAAAGCTTATCATATATTAAATACGTAACCTAACCTAGGTACCTTCCCCCCTAAATCCCCCCCCCCCCAAAAAAAACACAGTTAATAACGTATACGCAATGAAAAACAAACTATCATTGCCTACTCTAAACCGGTTAGCACGTCAGAAACGGGTTTTATCATTGCCTACTCTACAGCGGTTAACCCTAGAGGCCCATATAATGGGAAAGTACCAAAAATTGAAACAACCAAGTTGCAGTTTTCGGGTATAAATAGGTTCTATACAGGGCGAGGGGCAGAAAATGGTTTTATTTCGATGTCCTTGGTACTTTAAGGGCAATTTCGGAATATTACAACTGAAAATCTCTTTCGGGCAAGTGCGAAAGAAACAGTTAAGTTTTTGCGAATCACTTCTGTCACTGTTTATTTTCTCTCTCTTTTTTTCTTTTTTTTTCTTGTGCGTTCAAACGTCAGCTGTCAAACCATTAAAGCTCAAATTCCATTTCGTTTCAAAAGATGCCGGCTATAAATTAAACATAAAGGTGTCTTACGAGTTTCTTAGATTTATTGCAGATTTACGTTTAGACAAAAACCAATATTTTAAACTTTATTTTATGGAAAGTAAGATTAGATTTATATTTTAATTTGTCATACCGTATACATATGCTGACGACTTAAGAAGCTTAAACTCTTCCATTGACCGTCGAAATATTATTCATTTAAACAATAAAACGGTTAAGCTGTCCCTACACCAGCTAAGGCATGTACGAAAAATTGATTTTGGGAAGGGGGAAGGCATTTATAAAAAAAAAAGAAAAAACAGGTTATTTATTTGATAAAGATAAAATACTACAAATCGTAAACTCTTTATATCGTAAACTCTTTATATCTTTATATCGTAAACTCAAATGGTAAACTCTTTATTACGACAAATCGTAAACTCTTATATTGAAGAAGGAAGGTGCGTGCTGTTGCCCTGACTATACACCTCTGCTAAAGACACAACTATTGCTAATCCTACGATTTTCTCATAGGTAGGCTGAATAGCGTTGGGAAACAGGGTCAAATGACAGTAATTTTGTCTACTTTTATCTAGTCTAGTGTCCTAAAAATGTTCAAACTAGATGCATGATTATTTCTGAACTGGTATGCAATAGCATAGGCACAAACACGTGGACTGGAGAGGCAGGGGAGTAGCTCCAGCATTTTTATTGGGGGGCAGGAAGGGTCTACATCCAGAGACACAAGTGGCATGTGCTGTCATAATTTTTTCTCCAAATTATTGGGAGGGGGCAAGTGCTCCACTCGCCTCTCCCAAGCGACGCCCCTGTAGAAAGGGCTTTAGATCCTGGCCCAACGAGATCTCAAGACCCTTAAGATCTTCTAATTAATCTCCGACACTTTTTTTCTTTGTCTTTCCTGTGTTTTTTTTATAAATTCGTAAAAAAAAGATTCACTGTGAGAAAACTAACCACCAGGGCCGTAGGCTATCCAGGGGGGATACCAGGTTCAAGCCCCCACCGCAAAATTTTGTCCGACTCGTAAAAAGTAGCAAAACTATAAATAAACAAATTTTTGAATTTTTGATATATAAATAAACAAACTTTGCTCGCGGGGCATTTGCCCTCCCCTGGTTTATTTTGCCCCTCCTAGATCTTGAAAAAACCATTTTATATGGTATTTTCATAGAAAAGCACCTTTTTTGGTATTTTCATAGACAAAAGTGAGGAAAACGATGAAGCCCCCCCCCCACCCTATATTTGATTTTGAAAAGTACATCTCCCAGTACTAGTGCAGATGTTGGCCTCCTCAGAAGAAAACATTAAAAGGATCGGTACTGTTCTATTACCTGTAAAACACGCGATAAGTGAATTTTGGTTAATGCTAATGAAATAAAACAAAACATTATAAAAGTATAACAGTTTAAAAAAAAAATCGGCTATATATTTGCACATTAGGGGTTGGGGGTAAAGCATAGCATATATTAAATACGTAACCTAACCTACCCTAGGTACTTTTTCCCCCCTAAACCCGAAAAAACTAAAGGGTACTTTCGCATTATCAGGGACTCTCTAAAAAGTCAAATTTGGTTAATGCTAAAGAAATAAAATAAAATAGGATGACTATATAATAGTTTAGAAACAAATTTGGGCTATATATTTGCACATTCGGGGGAGTGGGGGGGCAAGGCATAGCATTTATTAAATACTTAACCTAACCTAACCTAGGTACCCTCCCCCCCCCCCAAAAAAAAAAAACACCAAAGAACAACACTTTAAATATCTTAAAACCATGCTATACAATATGTTTCTCTACTGCGGTGTATTGAATCATCTTCCAAAAACGGGTTTCTCATTGCGTCTTTCCCGTTTGACTGTAGCATGTCTTGTTGGACTTCTTTAGAGGGGCCCTGATAATGCGAAAGTGCCAACTAAAGTTTAAATATAGTTCCCAGAATGAGAAACCCCTGAATACCTGTTTTTACAGCATCAGATCTTTGCTTTTGTCGAGTGGATGCCTCACCGGTTTTAAAAATATTAGAACAGTACCAAAAGTCCTGAAAACGACTTTAAAAATTTAAAAATACTTACTTATATCATTCTTAAAAGTGTTTCACTTTACTTTACCCCCTTCCCCCTCTAATAGTCCAATATATAGTCCAAATTATATATCTCCAAGAATGTTCCACACGTGACTCTTTTCTGCAAATCGTATACAAGCAACGTCGACAAAATCAAGCGACGGGAAAATTTATGGAGAATATTAAGCCTAAATTGGGCTGCATATTTGATCATTTGGAGTGGGGGGACAAAGTAAAGCGAAACACGTTAAATATATACCAAATCATATTATTGAGTTAGGAATAAAGTGAATACACCATTTGATGCCTTTTTTGCTGATTACGAATATAATATTTTTTGCTGATTTTTTGCTGATGCTGATTACGAATATAATAATCATTTCTATCGGAAATGAATATCAGCCCCCCCCCCTAAATATGCCAATTCAGGGTATATATTTCTACATTAGGGTGGGTGGGGGCAAATTTCGTTTCTGATGTAAATGGGAGGTAAGTTTAAACTTTACCCCACCCCCCTTCCTAACGGTCAAACATATACCCTGTATTGCATATATTTGATACTTAGGTGGGGGTGTGTGTATAGTTTCTGTTGTTGGCTGTTGCTTGTTTGCCATTCAACCAATTTGAAGAAACGAGCGACAAGTGGAAAATGCATTGCATATACTCAATTCAGGGTAAATATTTCGCCATTAGGAAGGGGGAAGGGAGTAATATTTTGTGATAGAAATCATGGTAAATTTTTCGCAGTTCATATTATTGATCACGAATAAAGTAAATATACCACTCAATGCGTTTTGTATGCTCTTTCAGAATATAATGATCATTTTTGTCGGAAATGAATTTTACCCCCACCCTTACATTCAGGGTATATATTTGCACATTGGGGGGGGGGGGTGGTGGTAAATGTTTAAAGCTACCTCTCATTTGCATAAGAAATAAATTTTACCCCCCCCCCTCCCCACCCGAATGTGCAAATATATACCCTGAACTGGTATATATAGGGAATATATTGGTATATATATATTTATTCGTAAGTCAATAATATAAACTGCGAAAAATTTACCGAAATCGTTGTATTTGGATTCAGGATGAAGTTCTGATTCCAAAGGTAAGTCTTTTTATTAGCTGGGTGTTTTTATTAGCCTATTTTGACTCACTTATCTGTGAATAATAAAAAAAGATCATCAATATTCTTCAATTCAGTCTAAATGAACGCGGACGAGAATTGAAATAAACTTACTAAATTTAAGAGTTAAACCTATCTTCTATTATTCCAATAGTCTAATTTATCTGCCCAAACGCACCAAAACACTATTCAATCAGCTAAATCACAGCTTTTAAATCAACAAACAAAACTTCATGCTCACACAATGTAATAGTTATTATTCTTTAATATTATACACAGTAAACAACTGAACAATCATTTTTTCAGAAAAGTAAAAAATATGTAAGTCCCTTCTTTGAAAATATTCAGCAAAAACTAACCAAACGGCATACCAATGTGTGAAGGCTCTTGTTGTCTTTGACGGAACAGTGGAGGAATCATTCTGATTGGTTGATTCAAAAGAAATGCGCGCCAAACTTTTTACTCTTTACTACTAAAAAAGTTTACTATTTCCCATACAACATACACCAAGTTGAATAAACTAAGCGAAAGGATTTTCCAAATAAAAGTAACTGGCTTTCTGGTAATTAAGCCTGAATGGACATAAACAGAAAAGAAAGAGGGGGTTTGAACAGCTACTTTCAAGTGGAGAGACCAGATGTCTCAAAAGTTTTTAGCTGCCAAAATGTGCTTTTCAATTATTTTTAGGGTAATTTTCCCTCCTCCCTGTCTAATAGGGAAGAAACTCTGGGAAAAATCACGGCCGCATGCTGATCAAGAGCATAAGAAATTTCACGTGTTAATATCTTTAACATTTTCAAGCCTTAAAAGGAGTCCAGATGACCGCGCAGGGGCAACCTTCAATGACCGGGACAACTAAAATTCCAAGATTAGTTTGATTGTTTCCTAACAGTCTCACGTAGTTAACCTGTCCATTGTTACACTAGTAAATGCCCCCCCCCCCCCGCTTATGTAACTCCTGGGCAGGGGTTAGAGGGTGGCAGTTGTGGAAATTAATAATTCTGATTGGTTGACCTGGTATTTAGCCACTACAAGTCCGCCTGAATTTTGGCTCTTTATTATAAAAAATAAGCTTTTTTTCAAATGCCAGTAAAGATTTATATTAAACTAAGCATAAATAATCCTATATTTCATAGGGTTACTGCCTTCTCAACCCAGCCCTCTTTTAAACAAAAGTTTTAACAATGTTTTCCTTCAAAGCATTTTAGAATACAATTAGTTGTTCATGGAAAATCTTACTTACAAAACATTCTAACTGAAAATTCTATTGTTTCAGGCAAATACAACAATAAATGTAGCCTACAACGTTAACTTTCGAAGTATTGTCATAAAACAAAGTTGAGCTTTTTTATCATATTGTAGTTGCGTTGGAGCATTTATTCTCGAAGCATTGAAATAAGCAAGTTGAACTTTAGAATAAAGAGCTGTGGACGGGGGGAGTAAGCAGGTAAGCAGACTAATTACATTCAGGATGACTTCAACTGATTTTGAGCTTTAATGTCACTTATTTTTCTTCTGACTTGTTTTTTTTTTATTCAATTTTTAGTTGTGACTGATGTTATATTTAGGACTACAAAAATGTGATGGGGGTTATCTGAGTGGAGCTAAACACTCAGCTTATTACGTAAAATTTAAAGATTTGCGGTAACAGTACTTCGAGAATGCAAGGTATCATTCAGGTCCACTTCCTTTGCACATCAAAGCATGATAACCCTGAATATGATTTGAACCTGCCCCAACCCTTCAACTGCCCATTCGTTATGTTAAAGCCCAAATTTATATCAAATGGTTCAAGTAAAAAACTTCTCATTGTCGGAATGTTTGCCTGAGAATGATTTTTTAAAGCTTCCCCCCCCCTCCACTCCATAATGAATGGTCCACCGATCTATTATCCAAGAAAAGAGCAATAAGAGGTTTGAGTTGAAATCTTGAATCATTAAAAACACAGACAGTTACACATTAGGAAATATATCCAAATTTTGCGGGACCTTGTTCATTTCTTCTTATGGCCTGTTTATGCTTAAGCAAGAGAACCCATTGAAAGCGGCCCTACTACGGTCAAAAAGCAAATAAATTATCATTCGTTTGTCAATTGAACCTTTGCTAGTGCCCAAAAATGTTAATTAGTATCTTTAACTATCATATTGAATTACTTTACAATTCACAGACCTTTAAGTTGCAACACTGTTGCGTCATTTTCTTTTTAAAATTTTGTGTACATTGTTAATGCCAATACCCTTCTTCCGCAATATGAGCGATCTACTCAGACCAACAGTTATTGCCGGTGCATGGTTGCAAAATTTCATTTCTGGACAGGGACTAAAAAGAACGGATGATTCGCTTTAAAAACCGAAAATTAGGAAGATCCAAAGAATCCTTAGCATAAGGGAAAGGCCGTATCTAGGAGGGGATTTAACCCCTCCCCCCAGGGCCGTATCCAGGATTTTTGTTCAGGGGGGGTTTTACTAATTTTTGACTTTTTTGGGGGGTTTTACTAATTTTTAACTCAGTTTTCGACTAATTTTACTGATTTTTACCTAGATTTTACTAATTTTCGACTTATTTTCGAGTCGGTCAAAAATTTCGGGGGGGGGGGGGGGGGTCAAACCCCGGTAACCCCCGCCCCCCCTGGATACGGCCTTGCCTCCCCCCCCCCCAAAAAAAAAAAAAATTCGACCCGTGAAAGGGTACCCTTTCATCGTTGCTTAGAGAGGCTTCCTATTTTAGTGTTTGTTTTAAAGTTTGGTTTTTATTTTACCCTTAGATTTTACCGGTATTTTTTATTATTCTGCACTGAAGACGGTCAAGCGAGGTCATGACCGAAATATTTGCATTGTCCTCTGCTTTTTTTTTCATTGGCTGTTATTATCCTCGTTTCTCTCTTCTTTACGTTTTTTTGTTTTGTCGGGCTACTTTTAGTTAACTTGTAACTTGTAACCTGTAAACATTTAGTTAACTTGTTATGATTACGCAAGCTGCTTTATGCACCCAGTTGACTTTTTAAATTAAATTAATTAAAACACTAATTAAAATTAAACACTAATTATGCATTCAGATGGATATTCCTTGCCATGCATTTGTATTATTTTCAAACAGGAACTCCAGGAAATTCTCAAGGATTATCCCATTTTTGGCGCTTTAAGTGTAATTCTCTTTGAGTCATTTGACAGCTAAAAATTTAGTTTAGTTTAATATCCATCTTATTAAAATGTCTATAGGCCCTCAATCAAACAGGTGAACCAATAGGGCCTAGATATTGAAAAATACCCTTCTTGTATCTTTATTAAATAAAAAAAAACAAGTTTTTCTAACTGAAAGTAAGGAACGACGTTAAAACTTAAAACGAACAGAAATTATTCCGTATATGAAAGGGGCTGTCCCCTCCTCAACGCCTCGCTCTTTACGCTTAAGTTTTTTATTTTTTAAAAAATCAAAAAACTTTAGCGTAAAGAGCGAGGCGTTCAGGAGGGACAGCCCCTTTCATATACGGAATAATTTCTGTTCGTTTTAAGTTTTAAAGTCGTTCCTTACTTTTAGTTAGAAAAATTTGTTTTTTTTACTTAATTTTTAAACGTTTTTGAATTAATGCAGGTTTTGATATTGGCTCACCGTATATGAATAATCAAAATAGAATCTGCAGATTAAATTTACTTTTATTTGGTCAAATAGCTTTCTCGAAGTTTGTTTAATTTTATTTACGATCGTTTTTATTAGTAATAAATATACATAACTTACGCATTAATTTACGTAACGAACTTCTATATTCATATATTTTTAGTACGTATATTAGGGGGTTCGCCCCCTAGTCAGTACCTTGCTCTTTAAGCTAAATTTCAAATTTTGTTCCAATTCTGTAAAAATGACCGCTTAATCACAAAGACTGTTAATTAGAATAAATAGCTCTTATGAAAGTACTAAAAAATCCTTTGATTAAAGAGCGAGGTATTGACTAGGGGGCGAACCCAATCATATACGTAATATTTTCTGTTCGTTTTAAGTTTCGATGTTGCTCCTTACTTTCAGTTGAAAAACTTGTTTTTTTTTATTTAATTTCTGATCTTTTCTTTAATAATGCTGGGAAATCCGGCGCCACGTTCATTTCAATGTCCCTTCCCCCATGAAAACTTCCTTCATGGAAAGATCCTCCCGCATAACCCCCCACCCCCCCCCCCCCACCTACCAGAAAAACCCTGAAAACGTCTGTATACTTCCCAATAACCAATTACTATATGTTAACATTGGGTAAAGTTCATAACTTTCAGCCCTCCCCCGGGGACTTCGGGGGATTAAGTCATCCTGGGAGACATAGTTATCATATTTTCGACCATGCTGAACAAAATGGCTATCTCAAAATTTTGATCGGGTGACTTTGGGAAAAAATGAGCG
>NC_142809.1:3915297-3961027 GCF_049724085.1 Artemia sp. Qi Xiang Cuo
TACTTAACCTATTTTGGGGGATGCTACTATCTCCTATGAGATATAAGGGTTTTCCTATCGTAGCTTAGCGGCAATAGGCCTAATCACTTTACTTATATGTCTGTATCTCTCCAACAATTAAATTCAAATGACAAAGTTTAAAGGGCTTAATTAGTTAGCGGTTTTCCTCCAATTTCCAACACCTACCATTTGTAGCGATAAAAGATTTATTTGTAGTTATTGGAAAACTTATTGATTGTAGCGATAAAAGATTTGCTACTTGTGGC
Source organism: Artemia sp. Qi Xiang Cuo (assembly GCF_049724085.1). NCBI lineage: Eukaryota > Metazoa > Arthropoda > Branchiopoda > Anostraca > Artemiidae > Artemia > Artemia sp. Qi Xiang Cuo. The sequence goes on from NC_142809.1 coordinate 3,915,564, forward strand.
GATAGTGATTTCTTCGATAGTGCCACTTATAGCGCTGGAGAGTGTGGCGCCGCTCTCAATTAATTGGACAGGATCGAATATGTAGACATATAAATGTGGCCTCTTCTTTCTTGAGCTATCTGGAGATCAGATTCCTTTGGGAGCATTTACCTTGGAGACTTACGAACTAATTACCTATTATTGGACTAGACGCAGACATATAAATAAAATAAACACAGATAAGAAAGACAATAGATTTATTGAACTTACATGATTATTCGCACAGCAACGGGTCACTTCAATGACAATCACAGTGACCAAAAAAATTCCGTACTAATCGTTTTAGATCTGACTTCATATTAAAATTAAAAAACACATCTAACCCAATTCCAAACGCTGTTCTTTCGTCCTGCGCTGTAAGGACTGCCCGCCATTGGCCCACGAGGACCAAGGATGTATATCTTTCGTCGAATGAATTCTTTAAGATTTGTTAGATGATTCAGGCGTTCAAACGATTTTTTTGCCATTTAAACTTCTTGAGAAATATCATACTGAACATTTTTCTTGCTTATCATTCTCTGAGCGAGATTTGAATGACATGTGCCGTTGTTTGATTTTATATATAAAACAGCTTATTTGTTTGATTATTGACAATTCATATTCTTTAAATTTATATCTTAACTAAATTATGGAACGTTTAATTTATTCCCTAATCAAATATATTAAGAAAGAATATTGTATTATAAATATATTATATTCTACTGCTGGTGCACGAGAAAGAAAAGAATGTTACACAATCATCTAACAGTTAGTCAGATGATTGTACAAAATAAACTGATTGTAATAAACTGTACAAAAACGTGCAGAAATTATTTGAAAAAAACCTACGTTTTCTAAAGAGTTAAAGAGGCTGAGTTACAAGGTCGAACCTTAAAACGTACAGGGATTAGGAGGCACAGTTGGGGGGCTGCCGCCCCCCAAACCCTCCGCTTTTGCAGCCTCTTGTGTTAAGGTTTTTTAAGTCCTGTACCCTGCAATCAATTGGTTGTACCAATACGAATGAAACTGTTTCAATGGCATTTTTTTTAATATCTTCTGAGGATTTGGCAATGACTACTCAGTCTGTTACAGTTATAACTACAAACTTGTCTCTGTGCCAGGTAGTGTTATGTACTCAGTGTGATCATGTATGATGGTGAAATAAATGAACCTGAACTGCTAGTTTATTCTGAGCCCTTCTTCTGCTCCCTGTTTTTCTGTTCAAAATTGTTAAAGTTCATCACAGTATAGCTTGTTATTGGTCAGGGAAAAATCTCCTGAGGAAACGGAAAATAATCCTCAGTAGGATTCTTAGTCAAATAAATGCAATAGGGTGTTTTTATGGTAAAAGATTCAAGCAGACTTTGTTTTTGTTGTAAAACAGTTCTTTGCAAGGGCAAAACCGGGGGGCGGTAGCCATCATCAATAAATGATACAATAGTTGTTTTTAAGGTAAAAAACTACAGCAGACTTCGTTTGTGTTGCAAACCAGTTCTTCGCAAGAGCAAAAGCGGGGGGTGACCTTAAAAAACCTTAACAAAGGAGACTACAAAAGCGGGGGGTTTGGGGGGCCGCAACCCCCCCCCCCCAAATGTGCCTCCGAACCCCTGTACGTTTTAAGGTTCGACCTTGTAACTCAGCATCTTTAACTCTTTAGAAAATGTAGTCTTTTTCAAATAATTACATGTAGAATCGAGTCTTATATCGTTTGCTTCCCCCATCAGGAAAATTCCTGCATTTGGGTATTTTGATAGTACAAAGTCAGCACTTGCATGTAATTTTTCGATAAAATTTATTTTGTCAGCGGATCTCTGATTAGGGGAGTAATAAAACAACACAGGAAAATTAAATTGAACGGACGCGGCAAGACTAGGTCGAACACACACCCACCAAATATCATCAAAGGGAGCAAGACACGGAATTGAGTTTTCACTTGGGTACAAGTCATTACGGACAAAGAACAGAATTCCGCCACCTTTCTTACCCAGAGGGTGGTTTTCTGGTCTGAGTTTAATAAATTGAAAAAAATTATTAATCCTTAACATGTGCAAATTTTGAGCTTGAACTTCAGTAATAGCTACTACTACTACTTTTTCAAATAATTTCTGCACGTTTTTGTACAGTTTATTACTTATTATTGCTTGACTAACTGTTAGATGATTGTTTTCTTTTTCTTTCTCGACATTCTTTTCTTTCTCGACAGGGTGTTTTCAAGAAGTCTTTTGCCAAAATTCGGAAATGTAAATTTGGGGGATAATTTTTTCGGTCTGAAACTATCAAAAGGCCCTGCTGGGTCGAATTCCGGTTCGAATGACTCCTCATTCACCCGGATCCGTTGCTAACTGTGGCCTGTAGGCGTGGCTGATAAAAAAAAAGAAGAGAAAAGAACATTAAGTTGCCATATTTGTTTTTTGGAAAACAGGGAAGGATTGATCGGATTGAGCTGAAATTTCGAGGTTAAGCGGATTTAAAAAAAGAAACTGAGTTTATTTTTTCAACTTTAAATTAAATATACAAAAAATTGTCTCTGACAGGTAATCGAATCAGGATCTTCCGCCTGACAGTCGGTTACAGCGACCATTGTACCACAGAGACACTTACGGAAATATTATTTTAGTCTCCCCTATCTATTTTTGACGCAAGGAATTACCCACAAAACTTAATATTTGGTTTTTGGAAAACAGGGAAGGAAGGATCGGATTGCCTGGGGCTCCCAGGCCCCAGGAAAGCTTATTCTCTAAATTTCAGCCCGATCGGACAACGTTAAAGGGGGGCTGTGGTGGGAAAAATTAACATGGGCTCTTATAGGAAAACGAGGTTTTTCGTAAATGTAAATTCGGGGGATAATTTTTTCGGTCTGAAAATATCAAGAGGCCCTAACAGGTCGAATTCCACTTCGAATGAGTCCTCGTTCACCCAGATCCGCTGCCAACTGTGGCCTGTAGGCGTGGCTAATAAAAAAAAAGAGAAATGAACTTTAAGTGGCTATATTTGTTTTTTGGAAAACAGGGAAGGAGTGATCGGATTGAGCTGAAATTTCGAGGATAAGCTCCCGGGCCCTAGAAAAGCTTAACCTTTAAATTTCAGACCAATCGGACAACGTTAAAGGGGGGCTGAGGTCAGAGGGTCAAAACTTCCGGCCCACTTTTGCCCATGAAGATAAAGTCGGAGGGGGGGTGAAATTTTGCACGTTTTTTAGTTGGAGCTTGGGCTACAAAATGCGATCACCGCGGTGTCTCTGCAACTGCTAGGACCGGAAATCGCTTAACATTGTGGTGGGTCGCCTCTTTATAGAGGCACAAGTGTGCCTCCTTGATGCTTTTAATTTAAAACAGGTCGTTAAGGTCCCAACTACAAAAGGCAATACTACTCTTGATTTAATTAGCGCCAATCTTTCGAAGTTTTACAAACCCGTCTCCACTTTGCCCCCTCTAGGGGGTAGTAACCACTTTAGCCTTCTCCTATCTCCACTGGCTAAAGTTTAACAGTCGTTTTCTATAACTGAAACGGCTTATAAACCTCTTATTGACTCAGGACTTTTCAATTTTGGCTCCTGGATTACTGCTGAAAATTGGCCCACTCTGTATCAAACAAATGACGTTGACTACATGGCTTTGTCCCTCTAAAATTTTTGAGGAGTAATTATGAATTCGACTTCCCTGAGAAAAAATTTAAAACGTGTTCTACAGATAGGCCTTATGTTACTGACTCTTTTAAAAAACTTATAAGAAAAAAAATCAATTTTCTCAAGGCAGGTCGCATTACTGAGGCTAATAGTCCAAGGAAGTTCCTAAGGAAAAAATTAAGAAAAATAGCTTCTAATTATTATAATAGTAAAGTCAAAGATCTATATTCTAACAAGCCCAAGCAATGGTACAGAGAAATTAAAGAAATATGCAGGAAAGATCATTCTGAGGTTAAATTTTACCTCACTGAATCCCCAATACGCCAGCCAATGATTTGAACTTGTACCTTGCTTCCATCGTTAAAAGTCTCCCCCCTTTCACTGGCTCAAGTCCAACTATTCCTCCCAATAGTTCCTTCCCCTTTATTTCTTCCTCTGATGTTATAAATAAAATTCTTAAGCCTAGAAAATCAAGTATTTGTCCCTTGGACATCCAAGTTGACTTAATTAAAGCCTTTTTGGACAAAATTGCTGAGCCTTTATCAAATATTTTCAACAACATCACAAAATTTGGTAAATTCCCAAGTTGCTAGAAACAAGGTTTTATAACACCTGTCCCAAAAAATTGCACCAGTCTGACTTTCGCCACCATTTGCCCCATTACACTCACTTCTGTTTTTTCCAAACTTTATGAAGGTTTCCTCTGTGACTGGCTTAAGGATAGAATTTGTCCGTGTATTGACACCCGGCAGTTTGGTAACTTAAGAAAAAATTCCACTAGCAATGACCTTGTCTACTGAATGCATACCATAGTAGTTAATCTTAATTAACCCAGTGTCTGGTTGAACCGTGTCTTAGTTGTCTTCCAAAAGAATTTTGACCAAAGTGATCGTGACATACTAGTTTATTCACTATTGTTTAACTTTGAACTTGATCTTCTGTTAGTAAATATTGTTATATCGTTTTTTTCGAATAGATCTCAAGTTGTTAAATACAAAAACATTTTCTCTAACCCCCTCTCTATATATTGTAGAATTCCTCAAAGAACCTTATTGGGACCACTTTTATTTCTAGTCATGATTAACGATATTGGTAAGGACTTCCCCCAAAGGAGGAAATACGTGGATGACTTGTCGATCCTTGAAGTATGTCACAGGAATGATAAAAGTGACCCCCTTGAAATTCTAACCCACATTTCGGATGAAGCTAAGAACCTAAATATGAAAGTAAATTCCACTAAATCAAATATAATGACGATAAATTTCTTGAAATCTACTCCCGCTTTCCTTGACTCTATCCCCCCAGATATTTCTGTGTCTTCCTTTAAATTACTTGGCTTTACAGTTTCCTCTAATTTAAAGTGGGATATCCACGTGAATGATATTGTCCATAGAGCATATGCGTCCATGTCTCTCCTTAAGCTCTTGAATAAATTTAACGTCCCCCCATCCCATTCTTTAAGGATCTATCTTTCCTTGGTCTGCCCGCATCTTGAATATGCTTGTCCAGTTTGGCATCCTGGCATCTCCCGTGATGAATCATATAAAATTGAATCTATTAAAAAAAGAGCCCTAAGAATAATTTTTAAAGAAACTTTGGTACCATATTCACTCCTTCTAAAAAAGGTCAAGCTGGAAACTCTTAAGCGCAGGAGAGGAACGCTGTGCCTCCGTTTTGCAAAAAATGCAATAATAAACCCTCGCACGGAAGACATTTTCCCCAAAAGACACTCCCCATCCAGATACTGCCTGACACGTACTCTTTCTGAACCCGTCCCTATCTTGTCACCCAGACGTTGTTTAACCTCCAGGTATGAAAAAACCTTTGTCCCCTTCATTACTGATCAAATAAACCACCAGTTTTTTTTTGTACTGTTGATACCCATGCTTGTGTCTGTTAGGTTCTTCCAGTCCCTCCCCCTTGTTTATATACTCTATTTTAAACCTTTTTAACACTATTTTTATCTCATTTGTTTTGGGATTTGTTTTGGTTTTTGCCTTTTTAACTTTCTTACATTTGATACTTTTTGGTTTTGAGACTAATTAATTGATTTGACTTTCTGATATAGTTGTTTTTGGCATTGTTTAGCCAGTTTTTTAGTTGTTGTGTTATTTCTATGTTTTCGTTTATATGACCCCGAAATGCGAATTCGGCCCTTCGGGGCTTGTGAAAGTCATTTTTTGAAATGAATATCTTATCTTATCTTACATTTATTAACTGCGCCATCTACTTCATTTTAATTCAAATGAAATTTCAAAAATTGTAAAAAGATAACAACCATTTGATTACATATTTGAAATTTTACATGAAGGAAATTTTACACCCAGGATTTTTTTTTCGAAGGGGGTTTTACTAAAAAAAAACTGGTGGGGGGGTTACACAAAAAAAAACTTAAAAAACGCATACAAAATTTGTTTTTGCTTATTTTTGTTACGTTTTTACGAGTCAGACAAACATTTCGGGGGGGCGGGGGGGCAATCGTCGTTCATAACATATGAGCTGGAAATTGTATTGGTTAAAGCTAAAGCGAATAGATAAGCCCATCTGATTTCAAAACAGTGTAACAAAAATAAAATTAAAGCTAGTTTTTCCTTATGTGTTAGAACATTCGTTTTTGAAAGTAAAGTCAAAGAAGGCAAAGAAGGCAAAGCACAGCAAAGTAGGAAGCAAAGGGGAAAGAAGGGAAATTTTCCGTAATCTTCGTTTTCAGGATAAATATAACGTTTCTTTTTTTATTACAGCTTGAAACCTCTGTTTAAGGGTTCTCAGACATGTTACGTTTCATAATTTTCTTCAAGATTGAACAGCTTTCAGGAGTGTTTCTCTGTTTTCTTAAACTATGGCAATTTTGCCCTAATAATTTTTAATCAGTATGTTAAAAGTATTTGGAGCTAACCGTAGATTAATATGACTTCTTTTTCAGCTCTATCACCAGTAACTTTTCGTCTTTAATCGTCTTGAAAAATAATTGATTAAAAAAAATTTCCACAAAATAAATTTTTCCATAAAAGTAAAGAACTCCATTAAACCAAAAATGAACAAAAATAAAATCAAATAATCTACCAAGCATACAACTACCATAAATCAGTATCAATAAATGAATGAAACCCAAAACGATCAGAAATTCAAATAAATAACAGTGTCAAACTTAAAACGAGCAGAAATTAATGAATAGGGTTCAATACCCCTTTGCTTTCTAAAATACAGAATATAATTTGTACATTATTGAAAACAATTCAAATGAATGTGCATTGTCAGTTTAATATACATATGCTGATATTTATTCCTTAAAATCGGAATTATTTTTTAATTTCTCAAAGTTATAAAAGTGAAAACATTCAAAAGAATTTTTTTCTGTAAATTATAATTTATATTCTGTCTCTTAGAAAGCACAGGGGTTTTGAACCCTACTCATATTAATTTCTGTTTGTTTTGGGTTTTATTTTGGGTTTGGGTTTGCTTGGTAGATTGTTTCATTCTATTTTTGTTAATTTTTTGTTTAATGGAGTTCTTCACTTTTTTTTGAAAGCCTTATTTTGTGGTAACAGTTTTTTTTAATTAATTTCTGTTCGTTTTATATTGACATAGTCTTTTTCAGGGAAAAAGAAAATAATAGTTTGATTTTTTCCGGTTTTCCTTTAAGAAATTATAGTTTGGACTGCTATTTATATGCTCGAGAAACTTTTTCAGCAATTTTTAACAACATAAACTCTTTATTATGACACAAATAGTAGTGTTTAATTTAGTCATATACATGTTGTATAATACATTCTGTAGTTGACCTGATAAATAAAAGTTAATACCATTCCCAAAAAATCATATCTGTGCTCTTTCACACCCTGGATACAATTACACTCTTTTGATTTAGTAAAATCTAAGAGCAGAAGTAGTGATAGAAGTAGCCCCGAAAATTTGTGCTTAATAACCCCAGTCGTTCTTGTTGTATTGCTGGGATGTGTTATTGGCAACCAGCATACAAACAGAGTGTTTTGATTTAATTTGAAGGCAACATCTAGTTTTTAAGCATAATTGGCAAATTACACAACTGTGGGGAGTCGACCTACCCAATAACACTAGAGATTTAGTTACTATACGATTCAGCTATGCTGAACAAAATGTGGGAAGTGTCTCGAAAATTATAAGCTAAAGAGGAGGGCTGGTTGCCCTCCAGTCATTTTTGACTCTTAAGAGGGCACTATATTTTTATTTTTCAGTCAAATTAGTTCCTTTACAATATCAGTGATATTACTGGCTATGACAGACCATCGCTGCCTATGTCCTAATATGCTCTATAGTGCTTGTATGCTGTTTTAATACCTGCATGCATATAAGTTTTTCGTTTAATTGAAACTCCATCTAAACGTTCCCTAAGAGTTTCAACTTAATGCAATTAGTATCGTTAGTTACAGTAACCGTAGACGCAGCATTAAATGAATACACACAGTGTCTTCTGGCTAGCTCAAAATCTACAACCTATGAAGGTATGAAGGTGAAATTTTCAGAGAATATTTCTGTTGTACAGATGACAACCTGCCATCCATATGCAGGTTTTAAAAAGGACGTATCAGAAATATCTTAGGAGCAGTTACGTTTGTGAACTTAAAACTTACAGCGCTTTTTGTGGGGGATGTTGAACTGACAAAAAGATAAAATTTGCATCATAATACTACTAATTCTACTCCTACAACTACTACAACTGCTACTATTATTATTACTGCTACTACTGCTACTGGTACTAAAGCTAAGACTACAACTATTAACCTTACTTCAACAGACTCTATTACATCCACTGACGCTGTTACTAAAACTTATAGACATGGAGGTATTAAGAGAAAAATTTTGTATAACATAGTTGTTATAATTGAAATAGTCCGAAACGTAATTTGCTTGTGCAGACTTTCAGGACAGCGCATCAATGGTGCTTTAAGACTGTACGATGGTTTTAAGTTAAAATTGTATCACGTGTTGAAGTGGATTTTGAAAAAAAGGTGATATTTGTATATCGGTGCTAATGCTACAACTGCTACTACAATTATGGGTATGCATAATTACTGAACCTTTCATTACTGTTGCAAAAATTGATGTCTCAAACCTTTGTTTGGATCAAGGGCACTGGCAGAAAGTTTTCCAGGGGGGGCAGACGCCAAAACAGTAGTGGTGGTTGGGTGACAGTTTAGGTGGTTGGGTCACTAAACTACGACTTTACCCCGAAGAGGACGAATTTGCAATCAATGTAAAATCTTGAGAAGCTAATTGATTTAAAGTATAAATAACAATATTTTAGGCTTCTAAGTTGCAAAAGAAGTAGTGCCACACGGTGGTAGTGCTGGATTTAACCAAGTTGATTCGCTATATTTGTAATGAAATAAGACTACGTTTGGTGATATGTTATTGCGTATCAGCTATAATGAGGGGGTATGAGTCATTGTTTTGGTGGGGGTAGGGTAGATTCCTACAAAAGTACATTTTAATGGACAAACTGCTTACTCTTCAGGAGGCTTCAGATAAACGTTGAGAGAGGAAGGAGGAGTAGGAATTAATTAAAATTTTTCTCTATACAGCTAATATGTTGTGGAAAAGGCAAGACAGGTCATCATCAGCCCCGCCATGAACTTTATGTGCGGTGCCAAATACTGCTAGGAACTTAGTTTTCCGTAATTTTCAATGATAATATTTTTCTTTGTCATTTATATGAAATACTTCAATGTATTTAAGAAAATATATTTGTAATGTATTTATCGATAAGAAAATCCCATTGTAGATAAAGCAGGTGCACCGCACCTGAATATCACAGCATGGAATGATGGAATAGGACCTCGGTCTTATTATGTTGGTTTTCTGGACTTGAGGTAACTTTTAACAGAGATTGTAGAGGTTGTGATGGCTTCACTTTTGCAGAAGATCAAAAGTTTCACAGAATTTCCATCCATACAAACAATAATCCGCCTTTTCATCAAACCAAAATTCTTTAGTAGTAATATTAACAAGGACTTTTCACCGAAATTACTATTCGTCGCCATTTTTTTTAACTATATTCAAATTTTATTCAAAATTGAAATTGCAAATAAACATAGAACGGTACTAATCAACGTACAATTATTGATTTACACATTTAATTATATCTTGGTTAGGCCTGGGTATGATTTGGAAAACAATCAGAAATTAAATAAAAAAGAGAGCTTTTCAACTGAAAGCAAGGAACAGATTTGAAACCTATTTTAACAGATTATTCTTTGTATGAAGCGGGCTGTCTTCTCCATAGCTCCTTAATCTTTACTATGAAGTTTGGCTTTTTTCCAAATTTTTGAAGAAAATTTGCAATTGGAAAAAAAAATATTTTCAAAGCCCTAAAAAACTTTTTTTTTAATGAGCAAGGTGTCGAAAAGAGAGTAAACCCCCTTATATACAAAGTAATTTATATTTGTTTTAATTTTTAAACTTGCTTCTTACTTTAGTTGAAAAACTTTTTCTATTTGTTAAATTACATTTCATGAAACTAAAGTTTCATGAATACAATACTTTTGGCAACGCAGAAAAACGATCTATATTTCAATGATCTCTGTTTGGATTTTGATGGGTATTCGAACATTTCGTGGTAATGAACTGTAACTTACTTACTGCGACCTGGCTCAACTGTAACCAAACTATAAAAAACGGAATTTTGATACCAATAGAAATATTAAAAGGATTGGCTTATTATGCTGTATATATATATATATATATATATATATATATATATATATATATATATATATATATATATATATAATATATATATATACTACTACTACTACTAAAAACTCACCGCAGCACCAAGCCACCTGAGGCCAACACAGCTACACACGATTCTCCTCCACCCGAATCTATTCAAAGCCTCCCTTTTTACACCCGCCCACAAAGTTCCCATTTCCTTTAAATCTTTCTTTATGACGTCCTCCCACCCCAGACGGGGACGACCTGCTTTCCGTTTATCCCTTGATGGTTGGCCGAAAAGAACAATCTTCGGCAATCTGTCATCCTTCATCCGCACAACGTGCCCTAACCACCTCAACCTTTCTTTCATTATAGCTCTAGAGAGCGGTATTGAACCACACCTTTCGTACAGCCTATTGTTTGAAATACGGTCAGTCAGCCGGGTACCCAGGACAATCCTTAAGCAATTTCTCTGGAAAACATCTAGCAAATCTTCATCCGCTTTTCGGAGCGATATATATATATATATATATATATATATATATATATATATATATATATATATATATATATATATATATATATATATATATATATATATATATATAGACATATAAATAATTTTAAAAAAAAGAACTGATCTGGCTGGAAGTACTAAACTGAAATATGGCCATTGACAAAGAGTAGCCTAGAGAAAATATGGAACCAAGGTAATTTTACTTAACTTGGGCTAAGAACCAACCAGTTTCTAATTGCTTTTAGTTGCAGCTTTATCACAATATCTTAGGATGCACTTAAATCGAATTGAAATAAGGTGAATATTTGTTAGTTGATTGAAATGTCAAATTGGAAAGGCATGCATGGACGACATCTACAATAAAAAGTTACAAACTTAACCTCAGTCAAAAAGTGTAGAAGTTTTAGAAAATAGCATATGCTTAAAATAAACTTGACTACTTTGAAACATTTAACCGTACTTTTTCATTAGAATCCTAATGTCAAGCTACTTTAAATAACGGTTTCAAGTACGATAACACTTCATTTCTGAGAAGTACGATAATACTTCACTTCATTTATAGTGCATTCAAACTGCATAAGCTCATATACGTTGTTCAGTTCTTCAGTTCTGAGAAGTACGATAACACTTCACTTCATTTATAGTGCATTCAAACTGCATAAGCTCATATACGTTGTTGATGAAATGGCTCATTCAGACGGAAAGAATTTCTCACAAAAGGCCCTTAATAGTTAAAAGGAAAGATGCAGATCAGAAGGTTACATATTATAGATATATTTAGGTATTACGTTTTTCTAAAATATAAATTGACATTGACGTATATTAAAGATCTAAGGCCAAACTAACCAACAATGACAAAACCAAAGAAATAAATCTTGAAAAAAGTGTATATGGTCAGTGGGAAGAAACCGAAAAAAGAAAAATAAACAAAGAACAACTTCGCCTGTGTGCAAAAAGACGTTCTCGGCCTTGACAAAGAAAAAGAATTGAATTTTAAAAGGAAGAATCATAAATCAAAAAAGAATAAAAAGAAAAATTTAACAAATATATACAATACCCACTCATTTTAAAAACCATGGAAGAAGAGAATAATATAAAGGGCTACCCCTCAACAGTTGGTTCTATGTTGCTGAGAAGAGTACCTCATTTATTGCATATTATAATTCAGAGGTCTTTACATGAAGTACCCTATACTGTTATAGGTTACGAATTAAAGATTGAAATACTATGCTTTTATTTACTCCAAAGACATAACTGCATTATAAAACAGTGAAAAGTAAATAATTATTAATATAAAAATGGAAACAGATAAAAATTAAAATAAAAATCTGCAAGGATGTGTTGATCTTAATAGCATGTATAGCAGCGCTCCTAGGAGCAAATGCATGTAACAGCATATTTAACTGTGGTGTAATTTGTTTTGATTTTTTCTTTGTGTTCTCTTTTTATTTATTTTTTTATTTTTTTATAGATTGTTACGGGGTAGTTTTTTCCCGTCTTTGTCGATGCTGAGGAAGCCTTTTTGTATACAGGTGAGATATTCATATGGTTGTTGTTTTCTTCTTTGTCTGCCTACCGGCCAAGGACCTGTTGTTTTCAAGATGTACTTCTTTGGTTTCGTAATATTACATTTAAAAATCATTTTCTGTTTTATAAAAGTATCCCATTCTGACCCTTGTCTATTTTGCTAACATCAACTACCCAATATCAACTTTTTATTTATTACTAATCTAAGCAACTTAGTCTTCGTAAAATCAATTCAGACCTATTCTTGCACCTCGAGATCTTAAAACCCACAAAATGCATTCAATTTGCTAGCATTTTTATCTAGTACACAAAGATCATCTGTATAATCTAGGTATTGGGACGTTTTGCCTTTTCATTTGACTCCATATTCTCACATACCCTTTGCCATGTTTCTTAAAACATGGTTTAAGGGGCTTAAATTCAAGCTGTACTTCTTTGGTTTCGTAATTTGCATTCAAAATCAATTTCTATTTTATAAAAGTATTCCCTTCTGAGCCTTGTGTATTTTGCCAACATCAACTAGCCAATATCAACTTTTCATTTATTCCTAATCTGAGCAAGTTAGTCTTCTTAAAATCAATTCCGACCTATTCTTGTACCTTGAGATCTTAAAACCTCCAAAATGCATTCAATTTGCTAGCATTATTATCTAGTACACAACGATCATCTGTATAATCTAGGTATAGGAAAGCTGTATCTTCTCATTTGACTCAATGTTCTCACTTACTATTTGCCATGCTCCTTAAAACAAATTCCACCAAAACAATCCATATTAATGAGCATACAACACAACCCTGCTTAATTCGTGATTCATTACCAAAACAGATGCTAATCTTATTTCTTACTTTAACTGCAGTAATGTTGTTCTTGTACGCAGCTCAAATCACCTTACTGTATTTATCGAATATACCATACAAGGATATGACCTAGGAACTCCACTAAAGCTATTTCATCGACTGAATCAGACGCTTGTTCATAAAAAGGATGATTAATGGGGTCTGTTAGTTTAGGCACTTCTCAGACACAAGCTAATAAACTCTATGATGCCACTAAGCCGTTTGGCATGGAGATCAATGTCAACAAAACAAAAGTCATGATAACTACGAGACATGAATTAGACAACCCACCCGTTGTCACCATAGGCGGAAGACAGGTTAAAACGGTTAACCATGTCTTGTCTCTTGGTGATCTACTTCCTTCTGATAGCTGTCATAGCTCTGACATGTAACTTAGACTTGCACTTGCTAGCTCTAGCTTTCCAAGACTAGCAAACCTTCAGAAAACTAACCATCTGTCCAACAAACTCAAAATGTGCCTATTTAACAGTTTAGTAATTCCCATAGTCATGTATGGATGCGAAACATAGACACTGAACACTGAAGACGGAAGAAAGCTTCTAACTTTCGAGATGAGATCGTCCTATCGCTGGAATCAAATACACCGACTGCATCACGAATACGGATACTCGCCAAAGGCTCCAGTCGATTGAAGCCATTCTCAGTAAAATCAAGAAACAGCAACTGTGTTGGTTCAGCTACTTCAAGCGAATGGAGCCAAGCCGCCTCCCAAAAATAACATTTGAAGGGTCTCTCCATGGCCTCCGTCCACGAAGCAGACCAAGAAAGCGATAGATAGAGAACTTAAATTTTGACAACGTCAATTTAGCCCAGTCAATTTATCATCACACCCTCTCCTGGTTTTACAAAGTCGTATAAGTCGTTTATTTTGACCTCAATGATGTCTCAGGTGTTCAAATCTGAGACAGTCTAAGTAGTATTTCTCTCTTCTGGAAAGACTTATATTTCAAACTTCTCGGTAAAAGTCCAGATTCACTACTTATTCTCAATTTCTAAACTTGCAAATATAATATTTTTCACTTCATGACCTCCACTTCACATCTCTTTAATTCTAACTTTAAGGTCTTTTTTACTTCCCTTCATTTTCTCTTATTCTCATATGACCTTTTACTCAAATACTCCTTGTACTCAGAGGTGGCTTGGAAGGGGGGGGGGGGGTTCACCCCCTCTGGTTTTAAAAAGTCGTAAAAGTCATTTATTTTGAGCTTATTGAGGTCCCAGGTGCTCAATACTGAGACAGGCTAAGTTGTATTTCTCTCTCCTAGAAAGACTTACATTTCCAAACTTCTCAGTAAAAAAAAATGGCTGATTTTAAAAACTTAGCTTCAGTTGTAGATATCAAATACCGAATTTGCTTGTAAGTAGAATAGATTCGTTTTATTTTATCATTTCATTTTAATGTTCTAATGTCGTTTTTCCATTGAGTCAGTTAAATTAAACCAGGTTCAAAGGGACTGGACAGGTAGCAACTCATGCTTTAAAACCTTCTTATGCTCGTGTATGACTTGCTTTTGTCTGGTCGTTCAGATTAAGCCCCTACTTTTTGTGAAGTCATTTAAGTTGTCTATTTTGGCCTTATCAGACAGTCTACGTTGTATTTTCCTTCTCCTGAAAAGACATTGGGATTTTCAAACTTTTCAGGAGAGAAATGGTTGATTTTAGCTTTAGCCTTGCTTAGCTTCAGCCGTAGATACCGAAATAATTTGCATGTTAATAGAATAGAATTACTTTATTTTATTGTTTGCCCCCCCCCCCTCCCAAATAAAAATGCTGGTGCTACACTCCTGAATAGAGGTCAAATATAATTCAATGTTCCGGTAATTCCCAAACCTCATGCAAATTTTGCTGCAAACTGCAACTAGGTCACTGTGATGCTTCCAAGAATTGCAATCAAATAAGACACCTAGGTAACATAATTCAGTTACCTGCAATAAAATTTTACCTTTTAATAACTCTTTTTTTTATCAAGATTTACCGGACTTCCACCTCTATTATATACACTAAAATTTGTTTTCTTCACAGTAACTGGCGGAAGACTCAAACTTGTGAACACAAGAAATGTCTTGAAAACCCTGTTGACTTTCACGAGAGGTCCACATCCGGAGAGTCAAGGGGCATAGACTATGGAATAATTTATCTAAATTACTGGGGGACACTGCCCCTCCCCCCTGAATGACGCCACTGCCTCTATTAGTTCTTCTAACATTTTACCAGACAATAATGAGCCTTTACATTTCTTTTAGGTATGTGATGTGGTCGAGTTTCATGCACTAAAGGCCATTCGCATGCTGGGAAACTATGATGAAAAGTTAACGATTAAGTTGTTTAAAAAGTTTATTAATAAGAGAGTTGTTTGTAAATTAATAAGAAAGTTGTTTAAAAAGTTTATTAATAAGATAGTTGTTTGTAAAATAATAAGAAAGTTGTTTAAAAAGTTTATTAATAAGAAGGTTGATTGTAAATTAATAAGAGAGTTGTTTTAAAAGTTTAAGAGTGATTAACGTAGACCTAATTCATCGTTACCCAGTTGACATTTTCGCATATCAATGTTGAAATATTGTATCTCTTTCAGCTTTTCGTCAGTTCCTTCGTATTAATAGTGCCCTTCATTCATATGATACTAGGAATGCCCATCATTTCGCTGTCGAGTGTGTAGACAACACACGTCCCAGATTTCCGATCGGTTGTTTAGCTCCGATAACTTGGAAATATATTCCTAGTGGTATTTGGGGTGCTGAGTATATTGGTTTACTCTAGAGTAGATTAAAAATGTGTTTAAAAACTAAGTTGCAGCTGTTAATGATACAGTATCCTGCTTCAAACGTTTCAGAGAGCTTTTAGGGAAAAACTGAGATTACCAAGCTGCCAATTTTGCATATCAATGCTGGAATATTGTATGTTCTTCAGCCTGTAATTATTCCCTTTGTGTTAATAATGTCATTCACTCATAATGGTACTAAGAATGCCGATAATTTCTAGAGAAACTGTCTACTGATTGTCATGTGTGTCCAACCGACAGACTTTATCTCCAATAGTTAGCTGTACAAAAATATGGTTCAATCCCGCTTTCTAGGGCTATAATGAGAAAAAGGCTGAGATGGCTAAGGCACGTTCTATGGATGAAGGATGGACAAATTGCCAAAGATTGTCCTTTTCGGCCAACCATCTAGGGCAGGTCGTCCACGGTTGGGGTTGGAGGATGTCGTAAAGAAAGATTTAAGGGAAATGGGAACTCCCTGGGAGGGTATAAATAGGGAGGCTTTTAATAAATTGAGACGGAAGAGGAGCGTCCGTAGCTGTGTTAACCTCAGGTGGCTTGGTACTGCAGCGAGTTTTTAGTACTAGTAATAGTCTGACATGATTTGTCATTTTAATTATAGTTCGTTTCAAGTTTGTTGTGAGATGGTTTGAGGTCTCCGTTCCGTCATAAATTCCTTCCTCCGTCCCTGTTGCCAAAAGAGAAATCCTCCTTGTGTAGCCTCTTAGTTGGTTTGTTCTTTGAAAAGCTTACCTAACCAGAACCGTGACTGCAAATGGCGCTACTGGGGGACCTAAGGGGTGCCGCACGAAGAAACTACAGCCTAGTAAACGAAAGAAATTACTGGATTAATGGATAATTCTTTTGAGTTTTATTCGTTTTGGTAAGCTCTTTTGGGCTGAATAAAGTGTTTCTAGCTTATTATGGGCGACCTCCCCAATGCAGTGTAATATTTGTAGGCACGAATATGTAATGAATCAGAGGTAATAGGTTTGAAATTACTTGTACAGGATGCCGACTCTTGTTGATAGAAGAAACATCGCCAAAAGTAGAAAACCATTTTGTGACCAAGATATGCCAAGGATTGCATAGAACCTCCATCCAACTGGAGTTTCCAGGGACTTCTAGCGGTCTGGATCTAAGCCGGCTTAAATGCATTGGGTAGAGTTGAGAATATGCATTGGTCCATGACCAGCACTTGTTGGACCTACTGCTTTTCCTAAGGCTATATCAGCGATTTAAATAGTATAAAATTTGTGACTTTGAACATTACAAAGTTAAAAAATGACTATGATATTGACATTTGATTGACAAATCTAGACATTTTGAACTCGACTTGTTAGGAGTTTCAATAACTCCTCTTCCGGGGGGTAGTTAACAATAAATTAGTTTATACAGACTGTATCTATTTAGGCAGGAAGGATGGGGAGCCTAGGAAGTAAGTAGGGTTTATGTTGGTCTTGCTTAGGTTGGGAAGGTATTAATGATATAATTCTTGTTTCTCATTTTTCGTCTTAAAAGTACAAGGTATCAATCACTTTGGTATATGACCATGTAGAACCAACTGACGCAAACAGTAGTGATCCTGTTTATGTCAGGATCCCAGATAGAAACATGGTATTTTTATTGGGGAATTTTAATAACCTTGATAGGAAATAGAGGTAGATGGCATCCTAGCCTATGCAAATTTGGCGTAAGAAAGGAAAATATTAACGGTTATAGACTACTGCTACTTTTAGGTGTAACAATCTAGTTGTAACACAAATTTTGTCACAGAAGTGGCCCATAATTTAACATAGCAATAACAAGACGGTAAGACGGTCAACCCTGTTGATTATATTATAGAAAATCCAAGACTGTTAGGATAGATACAAGATAATTGGGTATATAGAAGTCCTTTTATTGATGTTTAAAATAAAACTCACCATCTAGTAGCATCTAGAGTAAATCTAAAGCTGAAATTTAGGAAGGGTAACTGCCTTACAAGAAGTTATGACTTCAGAAGACTCCAGGATGAGAATCTGGAGAGGAAATTTCCAAGAACAGTTGAACATGAAAGTTAGGGTCTAAAATTTGACATTGTAGAAGATGGAATAATATTAGGAAAATTGTTTACGAAGTAGAAGATGGTATCATAGGGAGAAAAGTTAGTAACGTCGATAGGAATACTAGCAAAAACGCTTCAAACCGGGTAGAAATTTCGATGAATTAGTACAAGCAGGGGTGGCTTGAAGGACCAAGGCCAACGTGGTGAGATCCCATCATTTAAACGACTCCTATGTCACGTTATACGACCCGCTAAAGTTTATTATAATCAGTCTTCTGTCATTTACGGAGTCTTCTGTCAGTCTTCTGTCACTACGGAGACAAACAAGAAGCTAAAACGGAACACATCATGCGTAACTAAGGAAGCTATATTTGCCGTTGCCTGTTTTCAAAGTGGACCACCGCTGGACAATCTAGTTTAAGTAAAAAATATCGGTGAGGTCTTTCTCATTCGACAACAACAAAAGGAGTCTAGTCAAAATCAACCATGGCTGTTCTCAGCAAATTCTTAACAAACCTGAGCTTATTAAATGTTCTTTCGGTAGCGGCAACTGGAACAGGTGGTGTCGCAGCCAATTTGCAAAGGAAATTGCCTTGTTTAAGCTGATGTTGTCTGCAATTTCCTTCATCCAGGACATCTTTGAAAGAACAGAACTCTACTACAGAACTCTACTGCTTTTCAAGCTCTACTTGAAAAGCAGTAGAATCTGGAGGTCTTTCTTGGTTTGGAAATAAACTTTGTTCCTAATTTAATATCTGCAACTGAAACCTTTTTTTAAAGGAGGCTAAAGTTAGGATCAAAATGGCTGTAAAATGACAAGGCAGGCTCCGAGATTATCTCCTGTCATGGTAGTCAACCTTTCAAGCAGGATTCTAAAATGTTGTTTCTAGAACTGATACATTGAGATCTCGGCTTGACTCTGAATTCGACAGTCAAAACGAAATGGTTTTGACAGTCAAGTGACCGACAATGATGTCTGACATAATCTGCCTCTGGATCGACTTCTCTGATTCTGGCGAACAGTTTTGCACTGTCAATGAAATTGTTCATTTTATTCTCTAACATTATTTCGAAAAGTTCCTTCATAGCTTTAAGCATCTCAATTGCGTCGATAATGTTGATACCGTCTTCTTGAAGTTTTTCTGTAGCTATCCTGATCTTGTGCATGTTTTTTTTTCATAAAGATGGGGCAAACGATAAATTCGAAGTTTAGAGTCATTTCCAGAAGGCCACTAGCTTGTGCGTTTGACTTCGCATCGGTGTTCTTTATCTGTTTTGTTTCGTAAAGGGCTAATACTATTGCTCACAAATTAGTAATTACTGCTTGTATGGTTACAGCCCTTCCATTTTACCGAGTCCGTGATAGGTTTTGGAGATTAAGGCTGTTTTCAATCGAAGAGAGTTTTCCTTTAAGGTTTGCACAATGCTTTGTAGATGACGAGAAGAACACGTGTATTTCATCCAGTATCCGAAGATTAATTACCGCTATTATCTATAACAATGTTTAGTCTGTGGGCCTCACAGGAAATATAGGGCCCACGGCGATCAAACAGTTCAAATATTTCTTGGCGGGCTCCTTTAAATTGACCAGACATCGCACTTACATAGTCATAAGACTGGAAAGTTAGTTTATCCAGTGGAATTCCTCTCCTTGACAATGTTCCTATTATACTTTCTGTTATACCCTTCCCGGTTTCGTCTTTGACACCGCTAACATCTAATAGTATCTTTCTAGGTGTCCTTTCCAAGCTTGTATTGCGGATACCGCCAGCAAGCTCATCAGAATGCGAGGCATCGGGTATCGTATCACAGAATTAGATTTCTAATCCAAAACTTTGTCAAGGATCTTCTCTCTGACTTCTACTGAAAGAAACTCAATGACCTCTTTCTGAGGAATTGTGGGTAAATAGGTAAAAATGTATGGTCTATATCGGGTATCAAGAGCTGCCACATAGATCACTAGAGACTGAACAATTTAAAAAAAAGCTGCCGTTTTGTTCTTCAGTTATCCTAAAGCCAATGCCCTGTCTCGCTAGGGTCCTTGCAACGTCCCAAAAAATATGTTTGTCTCTTCACCTTCTTCTTGGTACAAAACCTTAGTTCGAGTACTTTTATCAATTAAGAAATCCATATGACTGTTCTTACTGACGAAATGACAAAAATAGAACAAAGCTGCTTTCTATGACTCGGAAAACTGGCCTTGCCAGTTTTCCTTTCTTCGCCTTTTTTTGCTCTTTATTTTGTGCAGTTGCCACAGACCGCTTTCCCCCAAGCTTTTTGGGATTCGTCGCTTCTGGGACCACTAGAGAAAAATAAACACATTGAGTAGAAGGCAGCATCTTTCTCAATATTGTGTTCTAAAAACTGGTAATCCTCATACTATCCCGGATAAAAACGCCACTTTTTAATTTTTTATATTGAAGCATCAATTGGGAATACACTCAGCTTTGATTGATTAAAACCATATGAAATAAGGTACTTCCTTTGGTTTTCACTAGAGATTGGCTTCCTTTTTCCTGGACCCTTGTGAACGTTACTTTCTAAATCGTTACTGCAACTTTCAACAACAATTCTTTGTAATATCAAGAAGTTCTTCGGTGAAATCGACTGTTAACTCTTTACGTAGCTCTAAGATTGTATCTCTTTACGTAGATTGTATTTCCACAAAGGTGCCTCTTCCATTTAACATCAGTTTTCCCAGACAATCTTAACAATGTTACTGGAACCGACAAATAATGATATAATGTATTCCAGCCTGGTAAATCATGTAAAAATACAGTGTTGGGTCTTTGATCAGAAACTTCTTGCCCATATATTTGACGTCTTCTCGCAATCTGTTTTGATCAATGACGTGACATCCAAATTACCGTAAAGAGCCGGAGAATGACATTTCGAATTAATTCTTATCTATTTCTGTTCGTTAGAAGTTTTAAACGTTACTCATTACTTTCGTCCCAGGCTGAAGCTTACCTCCCGACTTGAATAAGCTATCCCAGAGTTTTCAAAAGCACTCTTGTCCTAGACAAAAAAAGATTCTGGGTATACAGCCAAGTCTAGCTTGTCCTTCTCAAGCATTGCATCCCTCTCAACCTCGTATTGTAATCTAGTTTCTTCACTATCCTGTATACACTTGCTTTGAAAGGGTCACATGGGGCCCCTTTTCTTTGAATTCTAATTCCTTTTTCATTGTGTTTAGAAATTTCTTGCCTTCCTTTCCACTTATAGTCGAAGTTTGACCAACAATACATGCGCATAATCTTGTCTCTTGCTTTTGGTTTGTTCATATTATCTTGTCAGGCTTCAGTTGAATTTTCCCAAACTTCTGGACCATTGGACAGAAACAAATCATATGCAAGCATAAACAGATTTCTAAGGTCAGTTGCAAGGCTACCAGTCCATTTAAACCTGGATTAATTTGAACGACTCTGTTTAAATCCGAGATTATTAAAAAGAAGAAGTAAACAATAAAATAAAACAATTCTATTCTATTAACATCTATTAACGACCAGACAAAAGCAAGTCATACGCGAGCATAAGAAGGTTTTTAAAGCATGAGTTGATACCTGTCCAGTCCCTTTGAACCTGGTTTAATTTAATGGAAAAAACGACATTAGAACATTAAAATGAAACGATAAAATAAAACGAATCTATTCTACTTACAAGCAAATTCGGTATTTGATATCTACAACTGAAGCTAAGTTTTTTGAAAATCAGCCATTTTTTTTTACTGAGAAGTTTGGAAATGTAAATCTTTCCAGGAGAGGTAAATACAACTTAGACTGTCTCAGAATTGAGCACCTGGGACCTCAATGAGCTCAAAATAAACGACTTATACGACTTTTTAAAACCAGAGGGGGTGAACCCCCTCCCCCCTTTTCAAGCCACCTCTGAGTACAAAGAGTATTTGAGTAACAGGTCATATGAGAAGAAGATAAAATGAAGGGAAGTAAAAAAGACATTAAAGTTAGAATTAAAGAGATGTGAAGTGGAGGTCATGAAGTGAAAAATATTATATTTGCAAGTTTAGAAATTGAGAATAAGTAGTGAATCTGGACTTTTACCGAGAAGTTTGAAATATAAGTCTTTCCAGAAGAGAGAAATACAACTTAGACCTCAAAGCACCAGGGACCTCAATGAGGTCAAAATAAATGACTTATACGACTTTGTAAAACCAGGAGAGGGTGTGATGATAAATTGACTGGGCTAAATTGACGTTGTCAAAATTTAAGTTCTCTATCTATCGCTTTCGTGGTCTGCCTCATGGACGGAGGCCATGGAGAGACCCTTCAAGTGTTATTTTTGGGAGGCGGCTCGGCTCCATTCGCTTGAAGTAGCTGAACCAACGCAGTTGCTGTTTCTTGATTTTACTGAGAATGGCTTCAATCGACTGGAGCCTTTGGCGAGTATCCGTATTCGTGATGCAGTCGGTGTATTTGATTCCAGCGATAGGACGATCTCATCTCGAAAGTTAGAAGCTTTCTTCCGTCTTCAGTGTTCAGTGTCTATGTTTCGCATCCATACATGACTATGGGAATTACTAAACTGTTAAATAGGCACATTTTGAGTTTGTTGGATAGATGGTTAGTTTTCTGAAGGTTTGCTAGTCTTGGAAAGCTAGAGCTAGCAAGTGCAAGTCTAAGTTACATGTCAGGGCTCTGACAGCTATCAGAAGGGAGTAGATCACCAAGAG
Source organism: Artemia sp. Qi Xiang Cuo (assembly GCF_049724085.1). Taxonomy (NCBI): domain Eukaryota; kingdom Metazoa; phylum Arthropoda; class Branchiopoda; order Anostraca; family Artemiidae; genus Artemia; species Artemia sp. Qi Xiang Cuo. Next base: position 3,938,296 of record NC_142809.1, read on the forward strand.
ACAAGACATGGTTAACCATTTTAACCTGTCTTCCGCCTATGGTGACAACGGGTAGGTTGTCTAGTTCATGTCTCGTAGTTATCAATACTTTGGTTTTGTTGACATTGATCTCCATGCCAAACGGCTTAGTGGCATAATAGAGTTTATTAGCTTGTGTCTGAGAAGTGCCTAAACTAACAGACCCCATTAATCATCCTTTTTATGAACAAGCGTCTGATTCAGTCGATGAAATAGCTTTAGTGGAGGTCCTAGGTCATATCCTTGTATGGTATATTCGATAAATACAGTAAGGTGATTTGAGCTGTGTACGAGAACAACATTACTGCATTAAAGGTAAGAAATAAGGTTAGCATCTGTTTTGGTAATGAATCACGAATTAAGCAGGGTTGGGTTGTATGCTCATTAATATGGATTGTTTTGGTGGAATTTGTTTTAAGGAGCATGGCAAATAGTAAGTGAGAACATGGAGTCAAATGAGAAGATACACCTTTCCTATACTTAGATTATACAGATGATCGTTGTGTACTAGATAATAATGCTAGCAAATTGAATGCATTTTGGAGGTTTTAAGATCTCAAGGTACAAGAATAGGTCGGAATTGATTTTAAGAAGACTAACTTGCTCAGATTAGGAATAAATGAAAAGTTGATATTGGCTAGTTGATGTTGGCAAAATACACAAGGCTCAGAAGGGGATACTTTTATAAAACAGAAAATGATTTTGAATGCAAATTACGAAACCAAAGAAGTACAACTTGAATTTAAGCCTCTTAAACCATGTTTTAAGAACATGGCAAAGGGTATGTGAGAATATGGAGTCAAATGAAAAGGCAAAACTTCCCTATACCTAGATTATACAGATGATCTTTGCGTACTAGATAAAAATGCTAGCAAATTGAATGCATTTTGTGGGTTTTAAGATCTCGAGGTGCAAGAATAGGTCTGAGTTGATTTTACGAAGACTAAGTTGCTTATATTAGTAATAAATAAAAAGTTGATATTGGGTAGTTGATGTTAGCAAAATAGACAAAGCTCAGAATGGGATACTTTTATAAAACAGAAAATGATTTTTAAATGTATATTACGAAACCAAAGAAGTACATCTTGAAAACAACAGGTCCTTGGCCGGTAGGCAGACAAAGAAGAAAACCACAACCATATGAATATCTCACCTGTATACAAAAAGGCTTCCTCAGCATCGACAAAGACGGGAAAAAACTACCCCGTAACAATCTATAAAAAGTAAAAAATAAATAAAAAGAGAACACAAAGAAAAAATCAAAACAAATTACACCACAGTTAAATATGCTGTTACATGCATTAGCTCCTAGGAGCGCTGCTATACATGCTATTAAGATCAACACATCCTTGCAGATTTTTTTTTTAATTTTTATCCGTTTCCATCTCTAAAAGTAAGTATTTTTCATAAACTCATTTCTTTAATATACTCTTTTTTATATTAGTAATGATTTACTTTTCACTGTTTTATATTGCAGTTATGTCTTTGGAGTAAATAAAAGCATAGTATTTCAATCTTTAATTCGTAACCTATAACAGTATAGGCTACTTCATGTAAAGACCTCTGAATTATAATATGCAATAAATAAGGTACTCTTCTCAGCAACATAGAACCAACTGTTGAGGTGTAGCCCTTTATATATATATATTTATTTATGCCCGCTTACAATGGAGAAATGGAGAAAAAAAAAGCGGAGTACAAAATGAAACAAAAAAAGGAGAAAAACATGTTCAACACTAAAAATTAAATACAGGTATTTCATTCACAGAAACAGTTGAGTCAGCGGTGAGTAGTAGAGTTTACTGAGGGATCGTCTTGAGGCTCTCCGTTCTAGATCAATCACCTTGGTTGATGGATGAAGGATTCCATATATGGATGAGATCTCCGTGTTAGAAAATCTTAGTGGAAGTCCCAGCAAAAATTTGGCAAATCTGTAGTACGTGGTTCGTATTTTTCGACGCTCGGTGAGGGACATTTCCCACAAGGGTGATATATACCAGATGGCAGAAGAGACGACGGCGTTGAATAGTTTTGACTTAATAAATCGATTAAATGACCACTTGCATTTTACAGCTTTTCCATATGCTGAGCGGATATATTTACAGACTGATTCAGCCAACAAGCCTCTAGCTGACCTAGGCGTCTGGTCATACGTGATACCAAGGTAATTTAGGGACTGGGACTGCTGGATTCTGATACCGTCAAGGACAAGATTAGAATTGGTCGAGTTGGTGCCGCTAAAAACGATAAATTCGGTTTTCTCTATGTTGACTCGTAGTCCTATTCTTCTGTGTAGGGTCACTAAGAGACGAAGATTCTCTTGTAGACCCCTCAGCGTGCTGCTTAGGAGCAACAAGTCATCTGCATAAGAAATGAAACTTAGATCCAAGCCCTCTAAAAAGAAGGTCCCACGAACGAATCTAGTTACAGAGTAAATCGCAGAATTAAAGATGATAGGGCTTAGAGCAGATCCTTGCCGAGCTCCTTTGAAGAGCCGAATGGGTTCAGAAAGCTTTTGCTTGCAGTGACCGGCGATTGTTTCCCATCCCAAAGCTAGACGAATATGCGTGTGGGAGTACCAGTCATGGAGAACAAGAACAATGTGGGGGTCGACTCCTGAATCTAAGAGGCACCACAGTGCCTGCGATTGGACGACAGAATCGAACGCAGCGGAAATATCGACACTGCAGGCAAAGAGTGGCTCTTTAACTAAAGATGTAGTCCGCATTATTCTTCTTAGTAGCCGATGGGCGTGTCCACAGCCCAACCCATTTCTGAATCCAAGTTGTTTGTCTCCCATTAGAGCGTGCGACGTAATATGGGGCAACAGTACCTTCTCAATACTTTGCTGATAACCGATGAAAGTGTGATTGGTCTCTAACTTTTACAAAGCAAGGGGTCTTGATTCTTTTTCAGAATATTGGATATGCGGCAACCATGAAAGTTGGCAGGTGTGAGTCCCTGCTCGATGCTCATTTGGAATAGTAAGGCCAAGTACTCATGTAAACGTTCTGTGCCGTGCTGTAAGTCCTCCGGAGTGATCCCATCAAGCCCTGGAGACTTGTTCTTTTTCAATTTTCTCACAATTATCTCAATATGCCATTTGGAAACAATGACAGCAGTGCGGCGGAGTTTTGCGCTGATTAATTGCCTATCTAACTCAGATTTATATACAGAGTCCAGCTCGTTGGCTGGTGGCACAAACACGTCCTTGTAATGGTTTACCCAACTTTCATCGGGAATGGGACTTTGCACATCAGCGTTGGCCCTGTTAGATTGGAATCGCTTCCATAAGATGTTTGGGTCACTCCTGCAATCACAAGACAACTTCTCTACTTGCTGGACTTGCATATTCTTGACATTACGTTTGAATTCTTTTTTGGAATGTCGAAAGCACTTAAAAACTGCTCCAGAGAGGGGTTTGTCGCAGTCCTTCCACAATTCGAACCAGAACTTGGATCTCTTCTTGGCAAACTTGATACTTGGATTATCCCATCCCTTTTTACAAGTGTTGGGGTACACTTTTGCCACTGGAACAGCGGCAGATTCCGCAAGCTTCATCGAATGAACAATTTCGGAGCAAAAGATGTTCAGGGCTAGTCTGTCTTCATTTTGGCCATGAGCAAGCAGGTGGAACGGTACTTTGATTTTAGAAAGAGTTGAGTCAAGAATATCTTTGTACAAGGACTGATCTATCCTTTGCCATTCACTCTTGATAAACCATGATCGCTCGGGGCACCGCTTGTAGGTGGAGAATGGTACCATTAAGCTAATCCCAACGTGATCGCTACAATTGTGTTCCGAGTCAACAATGGCTTTAATCTCGGTCGGAAGTAGGAAATTTACGAAAAAGTGAGCGATATCTGATGTAGCCAGGGATGCGCTGTGGACAAACGTGAAGGACTGGGATTTTGGAACCGGGGCCATAGCGTCTGGCAGACACCCTCTTAATATGGTGAAAAAACGATCATCATCTAGAATCTGACAGTTGAAGTCCCCACAGATAATAATCTTTTCTGACTTGTATTGTTCGGCCAACCTCCCGAGTCTCGCACAAGCCTTCGTGTAACGCCTTTCTGAGAGGACATCACGATAATTTGTAGGGAGGTACACTGATATGACTATAAAGCCATTTGGACCAGGAACTCTGATCGCAGAAAAATAATCGCATGAATCAATTAGCGTGCATTGCAAATTGGAGTCTGCAATGATCAAGATTCCACCACTCGGCCTTCTAACTGAGCTGTTGCGGATAGCAGGCTGTAAAAAATAGTCCTTTCCTGGAAATCCGTCAAGGATTGCTGAATGATCGGCTGTTACCAAATGTTCCTGAATGCATATTATGCTATGCTTGGTTACTAGATCACTTTAAAAGAGACAGCTTGTATGGAGCGTGCCCGTATATATTTCTGCTATAAAGCGAAATAGTTGCATTCATTGCTTACGTTTGTTTGAACTAGCCTCTAATTGTCTTTTATAAACCGGGCATTGCGCGCTATAACATGGATGCTTTCCAGAGCAATTAGCACATTTAGTGTCACGGACACATGGATTGTCTTTAGGGTTTTCGTGATCGCCGGAGCACCTGGAACACTTCGCATTGTTAGGGCAATCTCGTTGCAAGTGGTCAAACTTTTGGCATTTAAAACACCTCAGAGGGGCGGCAACATATTTGTCCACCTTGATATGGCAATAACCGACATAAACGCCATATTTCAGTGCTTTTTCAAGAGCTTCTTTGTCTCTGAATGTTAGCTTGACTGACTTGCTAGTACCATAGCGTTTCGCTTCTTGGATCCCTTCCATCTCAATCTCCTCGTTTGTCGTATCTTCAGGGACAAATTTAGCCACTGCCAGGAATTTCGGTTTATGGACTTTAACTACAGCTGCGGAATTCGATTTTATGCTATTAGCTATAGCTTCTGCATCATGCTCGGTTCTAACATACAACACCAGCGTATTGCTTCTCATAACTACTTTCTGTACTTTTCCGGATGCACCATTGGAATCAAGAAATTCTTTCTGCTTTTCGCACGATTTATAGATTTCGGGTGGTGCTTCTTTTACGTGAAGCGGGATACTTAGAGATTTGCTGGGAGTAGGCCACGTTTTAGTGACAAAACTGGCGTTTCATCGGTCCAGCCATGCATTCATTTTTTCACCACACTCGTTTAGTTTGCACGTTAATGAGGTAAATACATCGTGAGGTATGGAAGGAGTCTCAGATGGATCATAAATAGTGAATTTGAAAGGAAATCACCCTTAGCGTCCAATTCCTTCATAGCATGAATCGCATCTTCTACAAAAACAGATGCATTTATTGTGCTACTACGCTCTTTCAAAATGGTTCCATCTTTATCTAATTAATTGATCTCGTATAAATCTTACGGCTTGTGTGACAGATTCCTTGTCAAAAAATCTCACGGCAGTGCTTGCAACCGATTCATGGGGAATATCTTCGAAGTTAAGTGAACGCTGGATGAAATTTAAAAAAGGGCTATATAAATGTTTGATCTTTGCCATTTTTTTTCGCTTATAATCTATCCAAATTAAGCCCGATCGTGTCCAATGATGTCACAACAATTAACAATCCAAGTCATTAATCAGATTCAACACCGGTCCCAAAAGTATTCACAAATATATACGAATCACCTCTGGCTATTCACTCGTTTCTTTGGTGAATGAATGCTGAATGAACTACACAGAAAGAATGCTGACAAGATACAGCTAACAAAACCTGTGGGAAGTGCCGGTACCCAAATCGCCTTTCCCCAGCAGTTTAAGGATCAATATCCGGCCGGTACCGATACGGCTCTTGTGTTTGTTCCCGCTCTCTTCTGCACAGGCTGTCACTAATCAGCGAAAAAATAATGAAAATTTGGCCACTAAACTATTTTTATTAACCAAATAATCCATTTTCCTTCTTTCCTTTTTCTTTTTATTTCCCTTCTTTCCTTCCTTTTCATTCCCTTAACATTTAAACTGTTGTTGCTAGCGTATTATTAAATCCAAAAAAAGCAATTAGTCCATATCACTAAGTTTAACTTAGATTATAATCCGTAGCAGAAATAATCCTGTGAAATAATCCTCAAGGTCACTGAATATATTATAGCTCAAGGCACTGAATTAATACAATTTCACAGCTGGTTTTAAAGTTCACTAGATCCAAAAAGATGATGTTATCACTCCGGAGACTAAATAGAGACTTGTATTATTCTCTTCTTCCAAGGTTTTTAAAATGAGTGGGTATTGTATATATTGTTAAATTTTTCTTTTTATTCTTTTCTGATTTATGATTCTTCCTCTTTAAAATTCAATTCTTTTTCTTTGTCAACGCACAGAATGTCTTTTTGCACACAGGTGAAGTTGTCCTTTGTTTATTTGTCTTCTTCGGTTTCTTCCCACTGGCCATATACACTTTTTTCAAGATTTATTTCTTTGGTTTTGTCATTGTAGGTTAGTTTGGCCTTAGATCTTTAATATACGTCAATGTCAATTTATATTTTAGAAAAACGTAATACCTAAATATATCTATAATATGTAACCTTCTGATCTGCGCCTTTCCTTTTAACTATTAAGGGCCTTTTGTGAGAAATTCTATCCGTCTGAATGAGCCATTTCATCAACAACGTATATGAGCTTATGCAGTTTGAATGCACTATAAATGAAGTGAATTGTTATCGTACTTCTCAGAACTGAAGAACTGAACAACGTATATGAGCTTATGCAGTTTGAATGCACTATAAATGAAGTGAAGTATTATCGTACTTCTCAGAAATGAAGTGTTGTCGTACTTGAAACCGTTACTTAAAGTAGCTTGACATTAGGATCCTAATGAAAAAGTACGGTTCAATAAAATTGTTAGATTACGAGGTACAAACAATATTTTTAAACTTACATCGAGCTATTTTGGACATATTTAATTTTTCCAAAATATGAAAAAAGTTGAAATTTTTGTTCTTGAGATTGAATATGCTCTGTTGTTTTTGAATTATTTCAACACGAAAAGGAATTTGGCATTAAAAGACTTTTGAAACTTTAAAATTAACACGCTATTTCAAAGTAGTCAAGTTTATTTTAAGCATATGCTATTTTCTAAAACTTCTACACTTTTTGACTGAGGTTAAGTTTGTAACTTTTTATTGTAGATGTCGTCCATGCATGCCTTTCCAATTTGACATTTCAATCAACTAACAAATATTCACCTTATTTCAATTCGATTTAAGTGCATCCTAAGATATTGTGATAAAGCTGCAACTAAAAACAATTAGAAACTGGTTGGTCCTTAGCCCAAGTTAAGTAAAATTACCTTGGTTCCATATTTTCTCTAGGCTACTCTTTGTCAATGGCCATATTTCAGTTTAGTACTTCCATGCAGATCAGTTCTTTGAAAAAAAATTATTTATATGTATATATATATATATATATATATATATATATATATATATATATATATATATATATATATATATATATATATATATATATATATATATATATATATATATATATATATATATATATATATATATATATATATATATATATATATATATATATATATATATATATATATATATATATATATATATATATATATATATATATATATATATATATATATATATATATATATATATATATATATATATATATATATATATATATATATATATATATATATATATATGTATATATATATGTATATATGTATATATATATACATGGTACGCCTGTACTAACCAGACTGTTTTATATACTGCAATGGAAACCAGTCACGAAAAACTTGTTTTTGACGGGTTAATTCAAGACACTGCTATAGGGTAATGCAATGTATAGCGTGGTTTTCATTGCGTATACGATATTTAAACTGTTGTTTTTTGGGGGGGGGTTTAGGGGGGGAAGGTACCTAGGTTAGATTAGGTAATAATAAATGCTATGCTTTACCAAATATATATATTGAGGTCCCCGTTCCGTCATAAATTCCTTCCTCCGTCCCTGTTGCCAAAAGAGAAACCGTCGTTGTGTAGCCTCTTAGTTGGTTTGTTCTTTGAAAAGTTTACCTAACCAGAACCGTGACTGTAAATGGCGCTACTGGGGGACTTGAATTAACCCGTCAAAATATTTTTTTTCGGGGGGAGGGGGGATTAAAAAAACTTAAAAAACGCATCAAAAATTTGTTTATATTCTTTTTTGTTACATTTTCCCTAACCCCCGCACCCAAATACGGCCCTGGTTGGGTTAGGTTTCCATAGTTTTGTTTCTAAAGTATTATTTTATCATCATCTTCTTTTGTTTTTCATTAGGATTAACCTAAATTCCCTTCTTGGGTGTCTTTCCAATACCCGACAAGTACCCGATCTTCTTCTAAACTAATTCCCTTCTAATGGACGCAAGCTCTCCTTCAGGGAGAAAAGGGGCTCCTTCAAAGACAAAACAATGCCATCTGTGAAATGTTATATATTGTACACCCAAAAACAAAACAAAATGTGTTTTGTCAAAAAAACTTCTGGAAAATTATTCAATGAAAATTTATAGGGACTTAATTCAAAAAAATCGAAAGTCAAAGCCAAGCAGCATCCCAAAAAAACCTTTTAAAACAAGCCTTTTCTTCTTCTAGATTTCACATATGCCATGCATTTACATCTTGTGTTTTCGAAGTTCCCCTCGTTGCTAACTGAAAGTGGAATTTAGTTTTATTTTTTCTAAATGAAACTTTATTTCTAACAAATTCTCTTATCCAAGTCGTATTTACCCAATTTTTAACTTGTAAAACTTACAGTCGCTGTACTTCTACAAATTCATCAACGCTTAATGGTAAACTTTAAAAAAATCTTTTAAAGACAAATCGCTAGTTTTGCCAGTAGACCCTAAAATTAAATAGCATTTTACCGCAGGTGCCTTTTGATACTCCCCAGGCGGCGGGTGCCGATCGTAGCAGAAGTTTGCCAAGCGTGGCAGAGCTACGCGGCACACGTGACATTCTGGGATGTACTCCAGGTAGAGGGAAGCGGGCATCCCCTGGGAAATTCCAAAGTTACCCCAATTACTCCTGAAGGAAGAAATGAACCCCAAATGAGCTCGAATCCCCTCCCCCTAAAGCATATTAATAGCCTGAAAGTTGGTAAATTCAATAATGAGAAAGTTGCCTTTTCTTGTCCTATCCAAACTGACATGCATTATACTACCGACTTCGAAAAATGCTAATTATTGCCATTTTTTGAAAGTCTGAAACCATGTGCGGTGTTAGTGTGCACTCGTTAATAGACCAAATTTGATATAATAGTTAGGAGAAAAGATACTGAAAAGCAAGGCCGTATCCAGGGGGGGGGGGTACCCGGTTTGACCCCCCCCCCGAAATTTTTGACCGAGTCGAAAATTAGTAAAACCTTAGTAAAAACTAGTAAAATTAGTCGAAAACCGAGTCAAAAATGAGTACCCCCCCTCCCCGAACAAAAATCCTGGATCCGCTCTTGCTGGAAAGGGCATCTATTTTGTTTATGCTATCAATTTTAGAGGAACAATATAAGCAGAGGTTTATTTGGAATCTGCTTCATTTTTTCTTAAATTTAGCGTTGTTACTTATAGCACTTTGTTCGAAAAGGTTTTAGAACTACTCCAACATTAGAGTAGCCTATTCAAAATGATAAACACAAAAATGAGAACACGAAATGAGAAACACACAAAAAACACAAAAATGATCTCAGTTTCAGTAAAAAAAAGGTTTGTAACAACGGGGGGACTGACTTTAGACACAGGCTCATAGGTGGAAGCAGGCCTTTGGGTCTATGCCATCCCCTTTACTAAACATATTTTACTAAACATACCTCCGAAATAAATTCTTTCTCGCGCCCCTGATTGATTCATTGATAGTTCATGGCGAGTCATTTTCCGTCTGTGTCCAGAATACCATTACTTTTAATAAGAGAGAGGGAGATAAGAGCCGACGATTATCTTGGGCAGTATCGTCCATGGGGGGGCGGGGGAGGGGGTATGTGCCTCTCGGGTTTCCAAAAATACCTTTTCTGGGTGTATTTTCATCGAAAAATTCCTATTATTGGCAGGCCTATTTTCATTAAAAAATTGAAGACATGACTAAATCCCCCCCCCATAGCAATGAAAAACATATTTTGCCCTCCTCAATGTTCGTGAACTGGCGTCGCTGGTCTTGGGGTCACCGAAACTGCATAATTGAAAAAAATATTTCCCATTCTTTACAAAACTTAGCTTGGCAAATTTTGATTTTCGGCAGACTATCTATTTAGGCAGGAAGGATGGGGAGCCTAGGAAGTAAGTAGGGTTTATGATTGTCTTGCTTAGGTTGGGAAGGTATTAATGATATAATTCTTGTTTCTCATTTTTCGTCTTAAAAGTACAAGGTATCAATCACTTTTGTATATGACCATTTAGAACCAACTGACGCAAACAGTAGTGATCCTGTTTAAGTCAGGATCCCAGATAGAAACATGGTATTTTTATTGGGGAATTTTAATAACCTTGATAGGAAATAGAGGTAGATGGCATCCTAGCCTATGCAAATTTGGCGTAAGAAAGGAAAATATTAACGGTTATAGACTACTGCTACTTTTAAGTGTAACAATCTAGTTGTAACCAAAATTTTTTCACAAAAGTGGCCCATAATTTAACATAGCAATAACAAGACGGTAAGACGGTCAACCCTGTTGATTACATTATAGGAAATCCAAGACTGTTAGGATAGATACAAGATAATTGGGTATATAGAAGTACTTTTATTGATGTTTAAAATAAAACTCACCATCTAGTAGCATCCAGAGTAAATCTAAAGCTGAAATTTCGGAAGGGTAACTGCCTTCCAAGAAGTTATGACTTCAGAAGACTCCAGGATGAGAATCTGGAGAGGAATTTTCCAAGAACAGTTGAACATGAAAGTTAGGGTCTAAAATTTGACATTGTAGAAGATGGAATAATATTAGGAAAATTGTCTACGAAGTAGAAGATGGTGTCATAGGGAGAAAAGCTAGTAACGTCGACAGGAGTACTAGCAAAAACGCTTCAAACCGGGTAGAAATTTCGATGAATTAGTACAAGCAGGGGTGGCTTGAAGGACCAAGGCCAACGTGGTGAGATCCCATCATTTAAACGACTCATAGGTCACATTATACGACCCGCAAAAATTTATTATAATCAGTCTTCTGTCATTTACGGAGTCTTCTGTCAGTCTTCTGTCACTACGGAGACAAACAAGAAGCTAAAACGGAATACATCATGCGTAACTAAGGACAGCTAACAGGAGAAGGAAAATACAACGTAGACTGTCTGATAAGGCCAAAATAGACAACTTAAATGACTTCACAAAAAGTAGGGGCTTAATCTGAACGACCAGACAAAAGCAAGTCATACACGAGCATAAGAAGGTTTTAAAGCATGAGTTGCTACCTGTCCAGTCCCTTTGAACCTGGTTTAATTTAACTGACTCAATGGAAAAACGACATTAGAACATTAAAATGAAATGATAAAATAAAACGAATCTATTCTACTTACAAGCAAATTCGGTATTTGATATCTACAACTGAAGCTAAGTTTTTTTAAATCAGCCATTTTTTTTTTACTGAGAAGTTTGGAAATGTAAGTCTTTCTAGGAGAGAGAAATACAACTTAGACTGTCTCAGTATTGAGCACCTGGGACCTCAATAAGCTCAAAATAAACGACTTTTACGACTTTTTAATACCAGAGGGGGTGAACCCCCCCCCCCTTTCCAAGCCACCTCTGAGTACAAGGAGTATTTGAGTAAAAGGTCATATGAGAATAAGAGAAAATGAAGGGAAGTAAAAAAGACCTTAAAGTTAGAATTAAAGAGATGTGAAGTGGAGGTCATGAAGTGAAAAATATTATATTTGCAAGTTTAGAAATTGAGAATAAGTAGTGAATCTGGACTTTTACCGAGAAGTTTGAAATATAAGTCTTTCCAGAAGAGGGAAATACAACTTAGACTGTCTCAGAATTGAGCACCTGGGACCTCAATGAGGTCAAAATAAACGACTTATACGACTTTGTAAAACCAGGAGAGGGTGTGATGATAAATTGACTGGGCTAAATTGACGTTGTCAAAATTTAAGTTCTCTATCTATTGCTTTCTTGGTCTGCCTCGTGGACGGAGGCCATGGAGAGACCCTTCAAATGTTATTTTTGGGAGGCGGCTTGGCTCCATTCGCTTGAAGTAGCTGAACCAACACAGTTGCTGTTTCTTGATTTTACTGAGAATGGCTTCAATCGACTGGAGCCTTTGGCGAGTATCCGTATTCGTGATGCAGTCGGTGTATTTGATTCCAGCGATAGGACGATCTCATCTCGAAAGTTAGAAGCTTTCTTCCGTCTTCAGTGTTCAGTGTCTATGTTTCGCATCCATACATGACTATGGGAATTACTAAACTGTTAAATAGGCACATTTTGAGTTTGTTGGATAGATTGTTAGTTTTCTGAAGGTTTGCTAGTCTTGGAAAGCTAGAGCTAGCAAGTGCAAGTCTAAGTTACATGTCAGGGCTATGACAGCTATCAGAAGGGAGTAGATCACCAAGAGACAAGACATGGTTAACCGTTTTAACCTGTCTTCCGCCTATGGTGACAACGGATGGGTTGTCTAATTCATGTCTCGTAGTTATCATGACTTTGGTTTTGTTGACATTGATCTCCATGCCAAACGGCTTAGTGGCATCATAGAGTTTATTAGCTTGTGTCTGAGAAGTGCCTAAACTAACAGACCCCATTAATCATCCTTTTTATGAACAAGCGTCTGATTCAGTCGATGAAATAGCTTTAGTGGAGTTCCTAGGTCATATCCTTGTATGGTATATTCGATAAATACAGTAAGGTGATTTGAGCTGTGTACGAGAAAAACATTACTGCAGTTAAGCTAAGAAATAAGGTTAGCATCTGTTTTGGTAATGAATCACGAATTAAGCAGGGTTGTGTTGTATGCTCATTAATATGGATTGTTTTGGTGGAATTTATTTTAAGGAGCATGGCAAATAGTAAGTGAGAACATGGAGTCAAATGAGAAGATACAGCTTTCCTATACCTAGATTATACAGATGATCGTTGTGTACTAGATAATAATGCTAGCAAATTGAATGCATTTTGGAGGTTTTAAGATCTCAAGGTACAAGAATAGGTCGGAATTAATTTTAAGAAGACTAACTTGCTCAGATTAGGAATAAATGAAAAGTTGATATTGGCTATTTGATGTTGGCAAAATACACAAGGCTCAGAAGGGGATACTTTTATAAAATAGAAAATGATTTTGAATGCAAATTACGAAACCAAAGAAGTACAACTTGAATTTAAGCCTCTTAAACCATGTTTTAAGAAACATGGCAAAGGGTATGTGAGAATATGGAGTCAAATGAAAAGGCAAAACTTCCCTATACCTAGATTATACAGATGATCTTTGTGTACTAGATAAAAATGCTAGCAAATTGAATGCATTCTGTGGGTTTTAAGATCTCGAGGTGCAAGAATAGGTCTGAATTGATTTTACGAAGACTAAGTTGCTTAGATTAGCAATAAATAAAAAGTTGATATTGGGTAGTTGATGTTAGCAAAATAGACAAGGGTCAGAATGGGATACTCTTATAAAACAGAAAATGATTTTTAAATGTATATTACGAAACCAAAGAAGTACATCTTGAAAACAACAGGTCCTTGGCCGGTAGGCAAACAAAGAAGAAAACAACAACCATATGAATATCTCACCTGTATACAAAAAGGCTTCCTCAGCATCGAAAAAGACGGGAAAAAACTACCCCGTAACAATCTATAAAAAATAAAAAAATAAATAAAAAGAGAATACAAAGAAAAAATCAAAACAAATTACACCACAGTTAAATATGCTGTTACATGCATTAGCTCCTAGGAGCGCTGCTATACATGCTATTAAGATCAACACATCCTTGCAGATTTTTTTTTAAATTTTTACCGTTTCCATCTCTAAAAGTAAGTATTTTTCATATACTCATTTCTTTATTATAGTCTTTTTTATATTAATAATGATTTACTTTTCACTGTTTTATATTGCAGTTATGTCTTTGGAGTAAATAAAAGCATAGTATTTCAATCTTTAATTCGTAACCTATAACAGTATAGGCTACTCCATGTAAAGACCTCTGAATTATAATATGCAATAAATGAGGTACTCTTCTCAGCAACATAGAACCAACTGTTGAGGGGTAGCCCTTTATATTATTCTCTTCTTCCATGGTTTTTAAAATGAGTGGGTATTTTATATATTTGTTAAATTTTTCTTTTTATTCTTTTCTGATTTATGATTCTTCCTCTTTAAAATTCAATTCTTTTTCTTTGTCAAGGCCGAGAACGTCTTTTTGCACACAGGCGAAGTTGTCCTTTGTTTATTTTTCTTCTTCGGTTTCTTCCCACTGGCCATATACACTTTTTTCAAGATTTACTTCTTTGGTTTTGTCATTGTAGGTTAGTTTGGCCTTAGACCTTTAATATACGTCAATGTCAATTTATATTTTAGAAAAACGTAATACCTAAATATATCTATAATATGTAACCTTCTGATCTGCACCTTTCCTTTTAACTATTAAGGGTAAATGAAGTGAAGTATTATCGTACTTCTCAGAAATGAAGTGTTGTCGTACTTGAAACCGTTACTTAAAGTAGCTTGACATTAGGATTCTAATGAAAAAGTACGGTTAAATAAAATTGTTAGATTACGAAATACAAACAATATTTTTTAAAATTACATCGAGCTATTTTGGACATATTTAATTTTTCCAAAATATGAAAAAAGTTGAAATTTTTGTTCTTGAGATTGAATATGCTCTGTTGTTTTTGAATTAATTCAACACGAAAAGGAATTTGCCATTAAAAGACTTTTGAAACTTTAAAATTAACACGCTATTTCAAAGTAGTCAAGTTTATTTTAAGCATATGCTATTTTCTAAAACTTCTACACTTTTTGACTGAGGTTAAGTTTATAACTTTTAGTGTAGATGTCATCCATGCATGCCTTTCCAATTTGACATTTCAATCAACTAACAAATATTCACCTTATTTCAATTCGATTTAAGTGCATCCTAGGATATTGTGATAAAGCTGCAACTAGAAGCAATTAGAAACTGGTTGTTCCTTAGCCCAAGTTAAGTAAAATTACCTTGGTTCCATATTTTCTCTAGGCTACTCTTTGTCAATGGCCATATTTCAATTTAGTACTTCCATGCAGATCAGTTCTTTTTTTTTTAATTCTGAGCAAGCTGGTTACCAATAACCAGAGGTGGTACTAGCTAAAAATTTTTGGGGGAAGGCAATGGATTTTATCGATTGTCGGGTTATTTTTACCGACTGATTTGGTGATATTGTTGTTAAAATTACTTTATTTTTTTTTACCGATTGAGACTAATCTTCATTCATTGATTTCAGGACATTTACGTCCATTCTTCTAATTATTTATATATATATATATATATATATATATATATATATATATATATATATATATATATATATATATATATATATATATATATATATATATATATATATATATATATATATGTATGTATGTATATATATATACATGGTACTCATGTACTAAACGTACTCTTTTATATACTGCAATGGAAACCAGTCACGAAGAACTTGTTTTTGATGGGTCAAGTCAAGACGCCGCTATTGAGTAATACAATGTATAGCGTGGTTTTCATTGCGAATAGGATATTTAAACTATTGTTTTTTGGGGGTTGTAGGGGGGGGAAGGTACCTAGGTTTGATTAGGTAGTAATAAATGCTACGCTTTACCAAATATATATATATATATATATATATATATTATATATATATATATATATATATATATATATATATATATATATATATATATATATATATATATATATATATATATATATATATATATATATATATACGTATATTTATATATATAATAATAACATTTATTCACGCACCATCTACAAAAATACATTAGAGTGGAGCATTACAAAAAGTAAAACGAAAAAGTCACCAGCTTCAATAAGAAAAAGATACAACACTCATTGTAATTCACGACACTCAAATAAATGCAGGTGAGAAACGTCGTCTATCTAATTTAACTTTTAGCACTGAATTATTTTGAATGCTTGACCATTGTTTGGATGGCTCTTTAAGACCAAATTTTTCAAGGCGGGAATTCCTATAAAACTTGGGTATGTACAGTAAAAATTTTGCAAATTTATAATAGCATTTTTTGACGTTTTCAGTGTCTCTCACTGACAGCATATGGGATGCACCGGCAAGGCAGGTTATGTGTGGTAAGCACACTGAAAAATAAATCGAGGCGAAAGATTTCCTGGAGTAGCGTCCGTGATTCGGTAATACAGACGCATAAGCACATTTAATGGCTTTAGTGGTTTTATTAACAATTGCTTGTCTAGTTTTAATGATTGTTTCCGCAATCATAATACCAAGATATCTCAGCTCCGATACCGTAGGGAAAACATGCTTTCCGAGAGTGACAGAATCCCTTTGCGGTGCATCAAAGGACACAAATTCACACTTATCAATATTGATAGAAAGCCCAATAGATTGAAAGTCACTTAGGAGTCGATTCAGGTTCTCTTGTTAGTCTGCTTTGGATCTACTGAGCAGAAGGGCGTCATCGGCGTATACCAAGTAAGATAGGTCAGTGCCATGCAGTAGGAGAGAGGGCAAGATACGGTCAAGAATCTTGGAGATGGCATGTTTGAAAAAAAGAGGACTAAGAACGCTGCCTTGCCTCACACCTCTTCTGATTTTTACAGGATCTGAGATTGTACCTTTCCACTTGAACACAGTCAAATTTTCGTACCAAAATTTCAGAGTACTCACTATGCTCGAACTTACTTCCTTGTGCAGTAGAGCATTCATTGCTTGCAAGTAATTGACGCTATCAAAACGCTTTCGATATATCAATAGTGCACACATACAGAGGCAATTTTTTTCTTTCCGAGTCCATAAGTACGTTAGCCAGAAGGCGGTGAGCCTCTGGGAACCCAAGACTTTTCTTGAATCCAAGCGGATTGTCCCCAAAGTGTCCAGTATCAAGCTCAGAGAAGATCACATTTTCAAACACTTTGCTCAAGATACGCGAGACGGTTATGGGTCTATAAGATTTGCATTTGTTTGGATGTTTTCCTTTTTGGCGACAGATGAAATGACTCCTTTCAGGAAAGAGTTTAGAACAAAACCTCTGGTGATGCATATCTTGAAGATGGAAATAGAAGCAATCAGGTAAGTGCTTGAGGTGTTTTATTGAAAGACCATCACTGTCCATCCCATTCTTTGCTTTGGAAAGTACTTTTCTGACAGCTACCTTGGTATTCTCAAGGGAAAT
Organism: Artemia sp. Qi Xiang Cuo; assembly: GCF_049724085.1. Classification (NCBI taxonomy): domain Eukaryota; kingdom Metazoa; phylum Arthropoda; class Branchiopoda; order Anostraca; family Artemiidae; genus Artemia; species Artemia sp. Qi Xiang Cuo. The sequence continues at coordinate 3,955,683 of NC_142809.1, forward strand.
AGGAACAACGCAATGCTGCCCTGAGAAACGTACAAGCCAGCTGAAAACCTCAGTTTCATATTGATTGGCTATAGTAAGATTCTCATCTCCATATATCGAAGTATAGTAAGGAGTGCCAATCATGTAGTGTCAGAGAACTACTAGATGGACGATTGTCTGGTCTGATTAGGCTTAGCCACGATTTTTATCTCCAGTGAATTCTTGCCGGGTGATTCGGTACCTCTTCATTTCAGCTTTATATTTTCGTTTTGTGCTCCGTTTCAGCTCGAATACAGTCCCGCGTAGCGGTCTACCACAAGCAATCCAAATGTTTAGGCAGGTTTTTGTATGTCGTTTTGCCGACTGGAGTTCAGTGGATTTGGACCACACTGGTTTTTCTGCCCCAATTTCGGCTTGTCTTGTAGGAACTGCTTTCGCTTCGGCAACTTTCATAGCATGGGTTACTTGATGGTAATAAGAGTTAAAATCAACCATGGCTGAGACATCGGAAGGGCCAGAGCAAAGTAGATGAAACGGAACTTTGATGCAACTTAGGACTGAAGCAACAGTGGTGACGTAGAGGGGAATATTGCATTTCTCCCAATTCTGCTTGTATACCCACTTCCTGGAACAAGTGTGAAAGTGTTGTGTGTTGGCTGCATCTGAAACGAAAGTCCGGAATGGTCACTAATCGGATTATCGGTGCAAACTGTAACTGGAAGACTAGAAATGGATGTACATGAAAGTACGTAAGGTGCATAAAGTACCTTACAACAGTCAGAACAACATCACTCAATCGTCAATCAGCTCCTTCAATCACCTCCTTCAGCTCCGTCATTCCACAGTTTTCACCAGTGACCACTGATATGGTTACTTTAAAAGTGAATTTTCGAGCCTGATCCATCATTGTCAAATCAATATAAAAGGGAGCTTGATGATTGCTTAGGCCAATCAATTGATGAGATCAGTTTTGTTGTTACTCGATCTGCGGTTATGGGTGAATTTCTAAGATACAAAAGAAAACTTCTCGTAATGTTGATGGTCTCTGTGCACAGCATCTAAGATGTGAGTACCCTCTCCTGATTGAGCATCTGACCTTACTCCTTCAGATGATATTCTTTTGCGGTATAGCTCCTGATTTGTTCAGTACTGGAGTAATAGCCCCGGTATTAAAAAGGGCAAAGCCCAAGGACCAATGTTCTTCTTTTAGACCAATTACGGTGTCACCGGTTTTATGCAAAGTTTTTGAGTATCTAATTATTGATGAGATATATGATAAGTGTTATACACCGGATAACCAATTCGGCTTCAAGAAATGAGCAGGCCGTGACCATGCTCACCATTTGGTTGCTAATATACATCTACATGGTCATGAAAATAATGAGGTATTATAAATTGCTGGGTTAGACCTATCTAGAGCTTATGAAACGGGTAAATATACGAACATCTAACTGACTGCTTATAAGCAAGGAGTTAATATTTCTGTTATCAAATTAATACGTGATATGTATAAAAAGTTAAATACCAGAGTTAAATTCACTATCTCACCTGGTACGGTGGAACTCACTCCTTCAGTTCCAGTAAAAAAGGGTATTGGACAGGGCGCTCTTACTTCTTCCCCTCTGTTTAATAATACTGTCATTGTGCCACAACAGAACGTTCTAACCACATGTATCTTTAATGGTATTGATATTTCACTAGCTAACTATGCTGATAACATCCTTGATACTAATAGAACAGCCTTTGGAATTGAGGAAAGTTTTGGAATTCTTGATAGGGACTATAAACGTATTGGTCTTCGATTTAATGAGAGTAAGACTGAGTTCCTGGTGTTCAATCACCGTTCAGATTGCCCGACAAATGTTCAGTTAGGTGAACATGTTATTAAAGCACAAAATACACTGACGTATCTGGGCGTACCGATTGGGTCAAATCTTCACATCACGCGTCAACTTTTGAAAGATTTTTTTGCCAGAAAAGCTAGAAATGCGTATGCTTTACTAGTTGCGTTAAAGTTTAAATTTAACCACCGTATCTTAGCTAGCGTTTATAATGCATTTGCTGTTCCGTATCTACTTGCCCTTGCACCATTTTGGTCTCTTCTTACTGCTTCAGATATTAGGGATATACGGAAGTGTTTCTACAAGTATGCGAAATATTTGCTACGGCTACCTCTCTGGACTAATAACAGCTCCCTATCCTCTCGGTATAGAGTTGCAAGTCCAGTGTCCGCGGAGCAGAAAAGAAATGAGAGATATTGGAGGCAGATTATTGGTGAAAGCACCTTTGAAATTGTTCTTCGTTGATCATATGTTTGTTCTTACGTATAATTGCCCATATTTGTATTTTTTTTCTTGTCTGTTCTTCTTTATTTTGGTTCTGTTTGTCTTTGTCAGAATTTATTTGTTTCTTTTCGTTTTCTTTCTTTATGCTCCATCAGTGGTGTATTTTACATTTACGATGGGCAATAAATTTATACATACATACATACATAAAGAACAATCATCTTTAACCAAACATAAGACAAGAGCTCTAATTGACACAAATGCAAGAGGAAGGAGGCAAATTGTATTTTTAATCTAGGGGAGGAGGGTACTTTCTTGTTTTTTTTTTCAGCAAAAACACCAGAAGGGTGTTTTTCAAGTTAAATACCAAGAAAAGATAGTTCTAAAAATCTGGTAGGGGCAATTGCCCTTTCTCTGAATTGGAGCCCCTGACATTGCTGCAACTATTATCAAACTAATTCAATGCATTTATAATACACAAACTTCTTTTTCCTCAACATACATCAATATAATCAAATATATAATAAGAAATTTATTTAAACTGATAAAACCTTGGTTTGAATTTACTTTTTTGGTTTTAAAAATTCAAACCAAATTATTTTTTTTCAATTTAAAAATTATTACCTTTGAAAATTAAAAATTTATACATTTAAAAATTGTTTTTTATTTTATAAAGGTATTCCCTGCCATTAGTGTTTCACAAAAGCTTTTTTTGTGTACTAAAAAATGGAAAATTAGGAGCCTATAAGGGATTTTATAAAATATTGACGCATTAGATGCTCACAGCTAGAACAAAACAATATTAACTAATTATCTAATAACTAATACAAATCAACTCAACTCCATTTAGCTAAAACCTCATGCAGCCCAATCCCTATTCAATTCAATCCCCGCTCAACTTGACTTTCAATCAGTTCAACCCCATTCAACTCAGCCTTACTTACCTCAACCCTATTCAACTGAAATCCTAGAAATAATTCTAATCCATCTGAACGTTCATTCGCCCAATTCCTCTACCACTCACACCCATGTGCCTCCCTCCCATTAAACTTAGCCCCCTGGAAATCATCCCTTGTAACTCAATTCTATCCTTCCTAATATACTGCTCCCATTAAAATCAAATCGCCTTAACTCAACAATATAACTGACAAATTTAATTCGACTAGTTTTGTCAGAAATTTAACCAAAAATGAAATGGTTTTTATTCACTGTTTAGTTTCGATTACTTATATACTGTCTTTTATTATAGTTTAGGTCAGTTAAGAAAAAGGTTTTAATATCGGATGTTTTGATAATGGTAGCATGGTATATGCTGCTGTGATAGGTTTTTTTTTTATAACCCTTCTAAGCTGAAAGAAAACTCCTCTGTTGTATTTATAAACTTACTTGCTCCTCCCTCCTCGATTCATGCTCTGGCATTTGGGTGCGATAGGGTTTGTATTGAGTTTGTTGTTTAAATGAGTTTGTTCTTTTATTGAGTCTGTTGTATTTGTATTGAGTTTGGCGATAATCAAACGTGGAATTTCTGAGCAGCATTCAGTTTGGAGAAACGACCAATAGTCACGTAAGCTGGCTCCAGATTCTCCAACTAAGATGACATAACTGCTGTTGCCCAACAACAACTGCTGATGCCCATCAATTATTAGCTAGAATTATTTTTTATCTTTCATTATATTAATACTTCTCTGCATAACAGCTTGACCGTCTTCTTGTAACCCGGAAAAAAAAGAATATATTCTATATAGCCTGGGACACGAATTTCGGGAGGAAGGTGTAAGGTTGTCCCTTACTTACAGGGCTAATAAATTTGGTAGCGTGATACAAACTGAGGTGTTTGGTAAGAAATCGGTACTCAGAATTCAGTGACAACTGATTTTATTTATGAAAGAAGATAAAAAGAAAAATATTCTAATTCTGTTTATGCTGAATACTTCCACACCTCTTCTAGGTCTAAGGTCTAATGATCTACTTGTTCAAACCCACCAATGTTTACCGACAGAAAAGATTAAATTAATCCTAAGCTAACGAATGTTTCTACTTAAAAAGGTTACACTTGAACAGCTAGTCAAGGCTTGAGTTCTGGGTTATTAAAATCCTTTAGTTCAAGCTATTTTTGAGCTAAGCTAAGAATAACCGTACTTGCTTTTAATTCAAATTTTCATTAACCCAAACCAAGAGATTCTCTTATTATTTCTTGAAAGGGCTGCGTATTGTTTGGACCTTTATCAAGCTTTAACTTTAGCAGGGAAAGCTTAATTGAAAATATCTGGACATAAAGGTTTGGAAATTCTTACGTTGATAATATTGTTCCATTTTCCCCTAAACCTACCTGTTTAAACATTAAGGTTGCCTTTGTATAAACATGTAGTACGGGGTTAACGAAATAAAAGGATGATTAAAAAGGGAACGGTTTTCCTCTTCGTATAAACGTCTAAAGATTGCACAAAGGGGGGGGTGTTGTTAATTAATGTTATTGTATAATAATTCCAATTTTTGGACATAAGGTCCTTATAAAGTCAAGCTAAGCCTCAAAGGACTCTAGGCTGACAAGGGGAAGCACAAATGGCTCTCATAGCTTTCTCTTCTTGGTTAAGGTTTCCTTTCCTCTTTAAACCCTCAGTTATTAAAAGCTTAAATTTCTGGGAAGAAATTTAATTTGGCTTATTCTAACCTTAAAATACTGTTTTGTCCAAATGGCTCAAGGCTTTGCTAAGTGAAATATATTAACTGAAATATCAACCACCAAATGAATAAAACCTAATAAGAATCTTAAGGTATTTCCGGGTCTAATAAATTTAATTAGATTACACATCTTTTTATTAATCACGAAGGACCTCGGGATTACATCACTATTAGTAAGATTCAAAACCCTCTATAAATCTATTGGCAACCCTCAAAGGGGAATTTTAGCCCTAATTACAGTTTGTGGCTTAAATGAAAGTATTAAATTAATTCAAAGTAGGATCTTGATTTAATCCCAGCGATAGACATTTCTCTGAAGTTTGTTACTTTATTTTAGTGTTATTCTCAAAGGAAATTCTTGCAGGCTAGTAGTAGCTTTTTATCCTAATTCATAAAGAA
>NC_142809.1:3961527-4005137 GCF_049724085.1 Artemia sp. Qi Xiang Cuo
TTTTGTTTTCTAAGAACTATTTTGGATTTCTTAAAACTTTTTGTGTTTTTTAAGAATTATTTCTGTTTTGTAAGAACTGCTTTGGATTTTGTTTGAACTTTTATATTCTGTAAGAACTATTTTTAATGTTGTTAGAAATCTTTTGGTTTTGTAACAAGTATTTTGTATTTTGTAAGAACTATTTTTTATTCTGTTAGAACTATTTTGGATTTGTCTAAAGTATTTTTATATTTTGTAAGAACTATTTCCGGATTTTTCTGAACTTTTTGTATTCTGTAAGAACTGTTTTCGATGTTTTTAGAATTTTTGCTATTTTTGAAAAGCATTTTATATTTTGTAGTAACTATTTTTTATTCTGCTAGAACTATTTTGGATTAGTTAAAAATATTTTTCCTATTTTATAAGAATAATTTTAGTTTTGTAAGAACTATTTTAGAGCTTTTTGTATTTTTTGATAATTATTTATTTTCAGTAAACATTATTTTTAGAATATGTTTTAAATTTTTTATTAAATTATAAATATTTGGGATGTTGTTAGAATTTTCATATTTTGAAGCAAGTGTTTTGTATTATGTAGCAAGTGTTTCTTATTCTGTTAGAACGATTTTTGATTTGTGTAAAGTAGTTTTTTACTTTGTAAGAATAACTTTGGTATTGCAAGAACTATTTTAGATTTTTTTTAACTTTTGCAAAGTCCACTGACTTCCTCCTGGCCATGTCTCAGTTCCTGACCAGTATTATTAAGTGGTGTAATCACTCTATCATAGAATCCCAGTCTGTTTATATAACGTAATGTAGTACTCCACAAGCTTTTATCATATTCAAACAGATTACAGTTCACTAACCAATAACCATTTAGGGTTAACTTACCTTTTAGGGGTGACCATTTAGGGTTCTCCTACATGCTGAATATGAAAGTGTGTTCCCTGGCATGCTGGATCTGAAAGTGTATTTTCTATTCATGATTTGATGGAAGATTTATCATCTGTTGAAAATATAATATTGTTACATTTGCTTAAATTGAAATTCTAGTCTTATATTAAAATTTTTTAAATTTTTAAAAAATTAATAGCCTGTCAAGTATAAAACAAAATTTAAAGAAAAAAAATAAAAAAAAATTAATAAAAATTAATCTTTGGTCGATTAATAATTTTCGGTTTTTTTAATGATATGCAAAAAGTTAAAACGGGGTTTAACTATATACCCGGGTATTTAATTGCGTGATTTAATAGACTAAAGCGTCTCACATCTCTACTATTATACAGAAGGCTATGTTTGTCCTTTTTCTGTGTTTTTACAAGTGTCCTTAACTGTTTTCTTGTTTCACTCGAATCGTTGTCAATGTGTAAAGGGATATTTTCACCGTGTTTTTTGGTAGCTTGCATCGATGTGGTATCGTTCCATCTCGGTCATTTTTCAGGGGGAGATTAATTGCATTAAACCACTTCCTCCTTAAAAAAAAAAAAAAAAAGAAGAAAAATTTAGTAAGGAAATAAAAACCTCTATTTTACAGATAAATTTTCCCTCTAAAGTTGATTATTATGTTTGTAACGCTATATGTTATAGTGCATTATAAATATTCAAAAAAAAATTTCAACTGAAAGTAAGGAGAAACACTAAAACTTAAAATGAACCAAAATTATTACGTATATGAGGGGGGTTCCCTCCTCCTCAACACCTCGCCTTTCACGCTAAGTTCAAATTTTGTTCCAATTCTTTAAAAATGATCCCTGAATCAAAAAGGTCACTTAATTAGAATAAATAGCTGTTTTGAAAGCAATAAACAAACTTTAGCCTAAAGAGTGAGGTATTGACGAAGGGGCGAACCCCCTCATATACGAGGCGAACTCCCTCATATACGTAATAAAAACATCCTAATATAGAAATTCTTTACATAATTTAATTCTTAGTTTAAATATTAAAAAAATGTCTAGAAATAAATTTATAAAAAAAAATATTAGTATACGAAATTAGTTTTAATTATTAATTTAATTTTAGAAAAAATAACTTCGTAATTAATTCAAAAATTAAGCGTTAATAAATAAAATAAAAAAAAAACAAGTTTTTTAAACTGACAGTAATGAGCGAAATTATTACTTAAAACGAACAGAAATTATTCTGTATATGAAAGGGGGTGTCCCCTCCTTAACGCCTCGCTCTTTACGCAAAAATTTGACTCTGTCTCACGACTTTATTTTTTTTTAAAAAAATAAAAAACTGTAGCGTAAAGAGCAAGGCGTTGAGGAGGGGACAGTCCCTTTCATATACAGAATAATTTCTGTTCATTTTAAGTTTTAATGTTGCTCCTTACTTTCATTTAAAAAAAACTTGTTTTTTCAATTAATCAATACAAAGATTGCAAAAAAAGCTTCTCTTATTTCAAACCCATGAAATAAAATATGATCGTTTCCAATTTGACTGCAAAGAAATGCTAAGCCTCGTTCAATTTGTTAGCTCTGTCGACGTGATAGAAAAAATGTGCGTTAAAGCCTATTTGGATTCATTTTGACTCGAAGTTCTAATTAGTCTTTGTCGACAGAACGTCAACATCTATTATTTTGCTCAGATCCTGAATCCGGTAGTCGATCTATCTCTGCGCTTACTGTAGTTCTGACAAGGTCCAAAAATCTTCTGAGTAACTTCAACGGTGTTTTTTTACTTTAATGGAGAAGACCACCAAAGTCATAACCTGTAAAATTCTTGACAGACTAAGCTCTGGGTACTCACTCAGTGAAGGGAATTACAAAAAGTCGACTAGAGTTCAAACATAAAACGATCAGAGTAGCTGTGACTGTCGAGCAGGGTTGGCACCACCCTACTCGAAGACCAAAAAGTGGTATTTTCCAGAGCTAAATTTTACCGTTAATGAGACCAACTATGGCGGGGGAATTAAAAACGCTCAGAAATAAATGAAATTCGATTTGATGACAAAAGAGGATTATTGTGATTATTCTTTTGAATGGAAACCTAGTAAAAAGAAAAGAAAAGATTTTGCAAAGTAAAGACAAAGAAAAGTAAAGTAGTAATTAAATGAATAAAAAGGTTCTTTATGTCCAGAAACCGAATTTTAAGGTCACAGTTTCAGTTTTGGCTAGAATTCTGATTGTTGGTATAAATTCTATTCCTTCTTGAGCAGTTGCTTTTGAAAAATATAACGTTTTAGCTCAGGATGACCAAAGTGTCTTTTTGCTGTGAAGCCTATTATTGTTGACCACTGATTTTCGGTGATTTTTGAGTGATTTTGATGACATATTGGTGATTTTCGGTGATTTTCTTGGTGAAAAAATGGTGATTTTTGGTGATTTTCTTAGTGAAATGCTGGTGATTTTTATTTCGTTGTGGTGGCAACCCTACTGCCGAGGGTAAAACACTAAGTCGACACTAATTCAGCTATTGTCAATTAAAACCTAAAGGCCCATCGAACTCTATGTATGTATGTACGCTCTCTTTGTATTATTTTGACGACTGATTTTTTCCTCCTTTTCCATTTGGTCAACAGAAAAATGCAAAAGTTTTTGGCAAAAACTGAAAAGAAAACACTTTTTAATTATCATCATAATTAGAATATTTTGGTTAACCTTTAATCTATTAAATATAGAGCAATTTTTTCAACTAAAATTAAGGAGCAACATTCGTAGTTCGAAAATGCTTGTTAATCTAATTTCAGGGCCTTGTGTTTCAGGCGAGTCGTTCTTAATGAACTGAGATGTCGCACGTTAGCGTAAAAAGCTAGGTATTGAGGAGGGGGTAGCCCCCTCATATAAGGAATGATTTATGTTCGTCTTAGGCGTTAATCTTTCTCTTTACTACCAGTTTAAAAAACTTTTTATTAGATTTCAGATAGTTTTTCAGATAATGCCGTGAAATCCCCCCCCTCTTCCATGAAAAATACTCCCACGAAAAAAACCTCCATGGAAAGTTCCTCCCTTTGAAAGTCCCCACCCCCGGAAATTCCCCTTGAAAAAATTCTATTTTCACTTAAAATTTACCCAGGAAAATTTCAGGCGCACAATTAGGCCTGGAATATTCTCCTAAGCCTACTTTCACTTGAGAAAGGTTTGTTTTTTATATTAGTATGTGATTGTTTTTCAAATCATTCCCGAAATCCCCCCTCCACGGAAAATTTTTCCTGGAAATCTCCCCGTCCCAACAGAAATGTTCTCCCATGAAAAATTCTCCCACGGAGAATTTTTTCTGCAGAAAATACCCCATGTCCCACAGGAAAACTCCCCAGACGATACCAACCCTGCGGCAGATTTTCCCCGTCCAATTCCACTGGGAGCTCTCCACGTGTAAAATTGAGTCGCCCAAGAGAACGTTCGACACATCCTGGAACGTACAATGAAATCTGGCAAAATCCCCTGTGTAAAATGTCCTCTGGAAGGTTTACCCCCGGGAACTTCCCTCCCTACGGAAAGTTCTTCCTGTGAAATATCGCCCCTGCGGAAAATCTCCCGCCCCCAACAAAAAAAAATCCGTAGGCTATACTTTCCAATGCTAACAATGGGCAAATTTCATACCTTACATTCTTAACCATCGCAATACCTTTACGCTAATACCTCTTCGCAAAAAATTCGCAAATCTCGTAAACTAAAGAAGTAATTACATCACTGTTGATAGCTCCATCATTAATCTCCAATCATGTAAATGCACCACTCATTTTTTTCCTCTACTAATATCCTTACAAATAAAAACTATTCTCTTTGAATTCAATTCTCTTACTAATATGAATTGTAAAGAAAACTAAAAAGATATACAAGTTTTTTAAAGATACACCGGTTTTTCCGACACTGATCTAATCTAAAAAAAAAACTAGTATATCATGAAATAGAAATTCAGTTAATTGTGCCAGAAAAAACTTGAACCAGAACAGATTATACCCAACATGTTTGGTACGGGCCTGTACGCAAAGTATATACCTTCAAGCAAATTCCATTTGATATTTCAAATTACTATACCATCTATAGAAATTATACCTCTTTGCAAATGACCCTGGTAACCCCAATTCGTTCGAAACTTACACACATATCTATGCCTTCAGGCGTAAGTTTGAATGTAAGTTTCGAACGAATTGTACGGTTACTACTGACAGCCCCTTTCATATACGAAATAATTTCTGTTCGTTTTAAGTTTTAACGTCGTTCCTTACTTTCAGTTAAAAAAAAGCTTGTTTTTTTTATTTAATTCAGAACCAAAACGAGATCTAATTATTGGACCGAGCTCATTGTACAGAAGTGGTACCAAATTTCACGAAAAAAAGAGGATCAATCTCAAAATACTTGTATTTTCTTCAAAAGTTATCCTTAATCAGTTTCATTTTACTGTGCGAAAACTCCTATATTGTTTTGTTTCATGGTTGCAGCGGTAGCTGCAACCGAGTAAAGAGCTAACCACAACCCATAGTAACCAAAAGTTAAAAAACACGTTTAGGAAAAAACTACTTAGTAAAACAAAATTGCCAAATGGTAACTATTATTTCGGTTCTGTCTTAAAAGTAAAAGTTTATTGCGAAAAGAATTTTCTGGTGATTTCAAAAAAAAAGTCTGAAAACCCGTCATAAATGGCGTCTGATCAAAATGAAAAGTCCACCATTGGGACTGGCACAGTCTAAAATCTAGTCATGAGAAATTGATGCCCCTCCCCCAACTCCTTTAATAACAAGGAAAATGACTTTTTTACGTGAGTAGCACTGATCTGTCTCCCGTTTTTTTTTCCTTTTTTTTCTACCAAGGCTAGGGGGTTACCACAACATCATAGAGAGATGTGTAATAGCTCATTTGAACGGAAATTAAATTTCCTAGTGCCCTTTTTAAGACTAGCCCCCCTGTCCTCCCGAAGGGCCATCTCCCCTAAAGTCATCCAATCCTAATTTCGAGATAGCTATTTTGTTCAACATAGTTAAAAGTTCAAATATATTTGGTTTTGGTGATGATATGTCCCTCCATAGCCTCTGGGGAAAGATCTGCACACTGTATCAGTATTCGACACATTGATATCATACGTATCGGTATTGGCGTATTGTTATTGGACGTATTGGTATCGCAGGTATCCAGACAGATTTTTAGTAGCTCATATAAAAGATATTACTCATATCTACGTCCTTCCTATAAATTCTACCATCAGCAAGTTCAAAATAGAACTTAAAACGGCACTTTTGCTGCTATTTTTCAAGCGGAAAAGCTGGGGCTAGTGGGCTACCAGAACTTTTTAGAGTGACGTTTAATGGTTCATTTGAAAGCCATTGCTTATATCTACGTGAGGTTTATCAATTCTACCATCCGTAGGTGTGATCTACCACTAAAAACAACACTTTTGATATCTTTTTTTAAGTAGAAAAGCTTGGAAGTATAAAACGATATCATCATGTAATAATTATGATCCAAAACCCTTAACCGGAGGTTTGCGAGAAACTGACAAAAATTATCCTCCAATATTACGGCTTCTTAGTTCAGCTCCTTAATAAGGATTGAGGTGTCTTATCTACCCTAGATTGGAGGTAATTAGAAACTATATAACAAAATAAGCCACAGGACAAGTGATTCTAAGTTTCTTCGCAAAACTTTGAGATATTGAAAACCCTAAACCGGTTGTTTTCGAAAAGCAGGTTTTTGGGGTTAAGTTCCCTCCACAAGTTTTTTTTCGCGTTATTTTTCTGTAGTCCTATAGTTTTAATACTTCAACGTAGGACGAACATTTGCCATTACATAGTTCTGATTCAGTTTTAACCATTTACCGAATTGTACTTTCGGATTTCATACATATCCCAGGCTTCACCCAACCTTGGCACTCGGCACGCGACAGGTTTTCATATATTTGATTCTCGCTATCGGTTGTCTTCAAATCGCAAATAATGTGGAGTTATTCTTGATGTCACGGTGTCACCATAGGTCCAATACAACCACCCTGGGAAAAACACGAATTCTTCCTTAAAGTTGTGACCAATCTAGATCGTTTTAGAGGCCCAAATGTCATTTTACTAGTTTTCAGAAAAAAAAATATGTAGCCAATTTTGAGGAAAAATAAACACATATATAGCCTACACAATTATCGCTCGCTTATTTAATGAAAAAGGTATGTAATATTAGCAAAAAGAGGTATCGTTGGGAGTGTTCAATGCAACTTCCACACAGCATTATATGTTCGTCGTTCATTTTCAGTTGGTTGCAGAACTTTTAAGCTACGTTGTCGTATAACATGAGAAAATGCCACATACCAAGCGAAGCTTGGGCCCTGAACTCGGCACGCGGCAGGCTTATATATAGGTGACTCTTGCTGTCGCTTGTCTTAAAGTCTTGAGCTATCTAGATCGTATTTGAGGCCAGGCATGACAAATATACGAAAATTTCCTATTCTATAAGCAAGATTAGATCACCATTAAGAAAAATTATATTAATGTGAAATTTCTGGTTCAGTAAAGGTTTATATAAACGGTGTGAACGTCTTTTTCTTTCAGTGCAAATTACAGCTGGAGGCTTATCACAAAATCTGCATGTTTCAGAAGAAGGATAAAGTCCAAAATACGACAAAATTAAAATAAAGTTGAAAGTTCCATTTGCTAACTATTTCTAAGTTTTATTAGAAATTCTGAAATATATTGAGACATAAATGATATGGTAGAAAATGGAATAAATCTATCACTGGACCTTTCCCAATTCAAAGGAACGAATTTTGATCCAAATTTAACAAGAAAAAAGGCCACATGACAACTTTTTTATTATCTTATCCCATGATTCCCTCCGGGGGGTTCAGGCCACACCAATGGGGCATGGCAATATTTTTGTCAGTCATGGGTAGGGCCCTTTTGCTGACTATTCTTCAGAGCCTATACTTTAAAAAAAAAACAATTTTTATGTGAATGACGTCACACTCATACGCATTTAAAGAGCAAAAAAGATAAATGGTAGCATTGCAATAAGGTCATACATTGCATAAAATATTTTTATGCAAACGATATTTTTCATTAGCATAAAATCTGCCTAGTGGACGACTTGGTAGGGGAGAAATACCAAGTTAATGGTCTTTTAAGCTTCCTTCTGGTGAAACCGCATAAAATGTTTAATAACAAAATTTAAATATTATGAGGGGGATCAGGATTTTAGAAATACCTAGGTCGGGCATGGCAAAAAAACGGTTGGGAACCGCTGATTTAATCCAATATTCCCTCCATTCCTTCTCTCAAGTATGCCCTCGCTTCTTTATTATATAATATTATTATATAATAATATATAATAACATATAATGTTATATAATATATAATAATATAATGATAATATAATATTATTATATATGTTATATAATAATAATATTGTTTATCATCTACCTGGTGACTTTGTCTGGCTTTCCTGGCCAGGGACGTACATGGAAGGGACTCTGGGCCCAAGCCCCAGCCAAAATTCTAAATTTTGCAGAATTTCTGCGCAGTTTTTATTCAAACTATCAAACATATCTGTTTCTTTTCTGTTCCCCCACCCCGAAAAAAAAATCCAGCATATGTTCCTTTTTCAGGCAAAACACGTCCGCTGCGGGGAGGAGGACTCTGGGCCTGTCCCCCTCAAAATCCCAGAATTTCCCAAAATTTCTTGGCTTTTCCTATTCAACTAACCATTTTTTTTTTCTGGGTCTCTTCGAAAAAATTTCCGTGTACCTACTTTTTCAGGCCATTCCATTGAGATACGAAAAATGGTTTGAACAAACATGCAGTTATAAAATACCTACTAAAGGGATTGTCCCAGTGTCAAACGTTCAGAACAAAATACTGTCCCTGACCTCTTTCTGTGGCATTTTTTCCCTTAAAAAGCCCTGGTTCTTTTTGAAGGATCATGAACCGTTTCTTCTCAATTCAGGTTCGAAAGTTCATTTTTTTTCGGTTTGTCAGCTAATTATGAGGTAAATATTAAGTAATCTAGATGCTAAGAATTTTGTTTGTTAGACAATCATCTCTATTGCATAATGCATGTGAAAACAGGTCAAGAATTCTTCGTATTCCTCCGTAGACTAAACGTTTGCTAGCCTAGCTTGTAAACATTTTCAATGTCCTGTAGCAGATAAACGTTGCCGAAAAATGAGCAAGACAGTATTAATCACAGGTTGTCACAAAGGAATAGGCTTAGGCCTTGTGAATCAGTATTTAAAGGAAGGCTATAAAGTAAGTGTTTCTTCAAATAGTTTTATCTAATAGGCTATGGCTACTTTTCAGTGTCAATTTGGGGAGGATATCGTCCACCTTATATAATAAAAAAACACTTCTTATTGGGCCATTTTTGTGTTTTCATTGAAAAAAGAAAAAAAAATTGCCCTCTAAATTAAAAAAAAATACATTCTGCCCCCCCCCCCTCCCTCCCAAAATTTTCGTGAATTGATGCCATTTGGCTAGTTATTGCACAGAAATCAGATAGGGAAAAAAGAAATGCACCATTATATTCTCCCTTTAACGCTTTTTCCGGATCTAATAATCTACCGGCTCAATTGTTTCCCAGCCCCCTAACAGGGGTAGATGCAGCCCTAAGCTATAGGCTATACAAAGTTTGCGGATTTTTGGGTTAAAACTATTTTTATTCTTATTCTCATCAACTACGGTTTTACCTACCCAACAAAGCCAATTTAAAAAAAAAGCTGAGCTTTACATGTGGCTTATGGCTATGTCCAGCCTCATTAGAGGGGTATTGGGATGCAGTTGCAATTTCAGTAATTATCATTTGCTAATACAGTAATTAGGCAGAATCGCCCCTTCCTTCTATAAACACTAATAGGGTTGCCACCCGGTGACAAAAAACATAAATCATTAGGCCTAGATTATTGATAAGAAATCACTAGAACTATAATAGTCTTTATCATTGTAATTAATAATTGTTTTGTTTCTTTACCTTGTTCTATACAGGCACACCTACAGGAAGGGGATAAAATTACCCCATAGATGTGGCAAAATAACTTTAGATTGATGTTTTGTTTTTATCAAGCAAAAATTACCCTTGAAATTTCGAGAAATGTCTGCATCTTTATGCGAGAATGGAACAAAATCCTTGCTTCCTCCCTGTTCACGAATTGGTACCCTTGGCTTTTACCCCGATCACTAAAATTGGTTATCGGTGATCTAATCAAAATATTTGTTTTTTTCTTTTTATTATGTTTCCTTGTCAATTCAAAACCCCAGTTTTTTTCCCAAAAAATATAGAAACTGTTTTTCTTTTAACTCTAGTTGAGCTAGTATAATTACTGGGACACCAGCAACAATTTTGAAAATAACCCTTTTTATAATTCCATGGAAAAAAATGTCTCACTCTTCACAAATTTCGATAAGCATCGGCCTTAGCCTATTGCTTTTTAAAAATAGAGGCACTTGTTAATTATACGGAACGCACCCAAGAAATATACTGATGTTAATCGTAATGAAATATTCCAAAATATGATGAAAACATACTATATTAGTTCATATAATAATATAATTTGGGCTATATAGGCTAGTTGCCCATTAGGGGGGTGTGGGGGTAAAGTAACCTAACATTACCCACGACCCTCTAGTGTGCAAATATATAGCCCAAGTTATACAAGTCCAATGCATTCTGTCACCCATTATTGGTCTTTGTGGCTATGAAACTGGTTTTCATAGATCGTACATTATCCTTAATATCCTCAGCAAATTATCCTTAGCATACTTTTATCCCTAGACCTATCTTCAGGGGCTGCGTGAGTCATGTTAAAACTAAAGGTATAGTTTTGGAACCTTTCAACTAGCCTATGCTAAACAAAATGCTAAAAAAAACTTAACAGAAATCCATGATTTTTCTTCTGACAAAACAAAATACCTACCTTCTTATTTTTCACTTACTCCATTTCAGTTCTATTTGCAGATGTAGAGGGTGTATTCATATTCATATCCACCATTCACTACACTTTCAAAGGTTTTAACAGTAAGAAAATCTAATTTAGAAACTGATAGATTACAGAGAAAAAAAAAATAAATTTGAAGACAAAAATTCGACCTGAGCAAATGTTGTGAAATAGGAAGTATAGAACATTTTTTGCAATTTTGCGATTAACTAGGTTTGCCTATAATTTTGATGATAACGCTCTGGGGTCTATATCTAGTATGGACATATGGTAGGAAATCGGAAGCTTCAAAGGCGTTATATTTGCATAAATGCCAGTTTTGAACATACTAGGAATTGTAATGAACCACTAGTTTTTGCTTTTTTTTATTAGTTAGCTTCCTGTATAATTTATCCGATTGAATCATGAATATTTAGATTTAGGAAAAAAATCACTAGATTTAGGAAAAAAAACACTGTTTTAGAACGAAAATCACTATAAATCACTAGAAATAGTGATAAATCACTAGGAGTGGCAACCCTGAACACTAGAAACAAAAGATTAGTACCATCCAATATACCGTTCAACCCCGTCTTCAAGTGTATACCTCGTTTAATGAGCTTTTTGCAATTAATTTTTGGCATTCAGTAAGCAATTAAAGCTATAGAATTATGTTCAAAGACACTTGTTGTAATTAGCTGTTTGTTTACTGTGCTCCAAAACTCAATAAGTTAGAATTCCATCTTATGCAGATTGAAAATTTTTCGTATATTTTCTATCAGTGTGAGCTAAGAACATTTTGGCTAGTTCCAAAGGCTCTATATGAGGGTGAAAGATAATTTTGACTTTTTTTTTCTTTTTTGCAAGAAATTCATTTTGTTGTTCAGCGTTTAATGTAGCCCAAGCTATTGCAATCAATTGCAATTAGTTCTTTTAAACACATGGATAATTGCCTCTGCTCTGAAAATTGTCTTTCCCCCTGGTGGGGCAAAATTGGCCCCTAGGCTAATCATGTCTAATTCTAGCGAACCGCAATTTAGATACCAAAGCTATAAAAGTATCTTTGAAAACGAAACTATCCTATTTTATTCCTTTTGCCGAACTTTATCATTATTGTAATTATTTATAGAATTCCGTTTAATCACAAATGTTTCTGTGTCAGACTGTAGAAATTAACAAACTTGACTAACTTGAAGATTTGAAGATGGGATTTTTCCAGATTTGGGTGCCATTTCCCAGAATTTTAAGGTGCTAAAAGTGCTAAGTGCTATTATTGCATTTGGTGAATGTTACAAATAACACTAAAATGATGAAAAGTTATATTTAATTGTTCCCTCGGAAATGAAAGACAAAAGCTCTTAGCATAACGTATAGAAATTCGGGTACTGTTCTATTGGCTCGAATCCACGCGATATGTTGTACAGGGAAGATGCTAAAGAAACTAGTCAGCCTGGTTTTTCAACGGTGATTTCCTATGCTGAGGATTGCAAACACTGATTTATTACTGCGTTTACAATGTTCAAACTTTAGTTTTTTGGGGTTTAGGGGTAAAAAAAAGGTACCTAGGTTAGGTTAGGTACGCATTTAATTTATGCTATGCTTTACCCCCCACCCCTCTAATATGCAAATATATAGCCTAAATTTGTTTCTGAACTATTATATTTTCATCATATTTTGCCTTATTCCATTAGCATTAACCAAACTTCACTTCTCGCGTGGATTCGAGCTAATAGAACAGTACCAAAATTTGATTATTGCATAGACTAGAACCAAAGGAAGGGTACTAAACTTAAAAAATTTTCACAGAATTGGCAAAATCAATCTCGTAAATTGATATATTTCTAATTAGGTTGTTGCCACGACTAGACATGTAGAAGAGTCAACAGAACTGAAAGAATGTCTGAAAAAAGCAGGGGAAGACCCGGTAATCAAAATGGATGTTACCGACGACGCTTCAATTGATGCCGCTTTGAAAGAAACACAAAAAAGGATTGATAAACTTGACATTCTTATCAACAATGCAGGTAGGCAATTACAGATTTTATCATCTAGGTTATTTTTTTGTTGCTTTAAGTTTTTATTTTATTTTGTTCCAATTTCAGTTTTAGCCTTTTTTTTAATAAGCTAGTTTGTTGGTCCTGTTTATAATCTATTTTTTTCAAGGCAATTTTATGTATGCTATTTACGTATATTATGTATGCTATGCTTTACCCTCCACACCCCTTTTCCTAATGTGCCAATATATAGCCGAAATTTGTTTCCAAACTATTATTCTTTCATCCTATTTTGTTTTATTTCATTAGCATTAACTAAACTTCACTTTCCTCGTGGGTTCCTGCTAATTGACAAGTACCGCGATATCATATATATAGCTAGCCAGTAATTATATAACTATTTACTACTTGAAATTCTTTTAACTTATAAATGGTACACAAGTACTATTTATTTACAGTACCATATAGTTAAAGTACTATTACAAATAGTACATAAGTACCAGACTTAAACATTGCAACACAAAATTTAGTAGTTGAAATTCTTTTAACTTATAAATAGTACACAAGTACTATTTATTTCATTACTATATAGTTAAAGTACTCGTACAGAAAGTACCAGACCTAAACATTACACAAACTTTACTAGTTGAAATTCTTTTAACTTATATATATTAAAATGTCTAGCTTAGAAAACAACTGAGCACTATTTTAAAACTACCTAACAGACAGACAACTTTATTTATAAATCTGAACTCATAAAACTCTACATAAGCTTGAATTGAAAGCAGATAAATCACAAAATCCAATATTTTCATACCAGCAGCTGTCGCTTAACTTTTTACAAAAATGCATTATGATCTACGGTTTAAAAATTAAGGACTTTAAAGACATAGCTATCTTTTAATCATTTCCCAGAAGTATTCATTTAAACTCTTTTTGGGAACATTCCAATAACACTAGAAAATAAAATTCAGAAAAACCTGCAAAAAATGTAGTATTTTTTATATCCATAAGGCAAGTTTCGGAATTCTTGGAGGTCCCAGTCAATTTCAATAACAAGTGGCAAAATTTCAATCAATCGAAAGTAGCGAAAAAATTATTTACCCGTCACTGTTACAACTTTCAAGCTTACTTTTTTATTTTGGCATGGTTTGTCTATTATCAAACCTCTTTATTGGTCAGAAAAAATAAAAGTTGCTTGAGAATATCCTCAAAGTTCTCATCAAAGTGCTTTCGTATTGGCAAATGGATTTCATTTATTTAATGACTTTTTTGCCCACAAAGTAAAACATCAAAAACAAAAAACAAAACAAACAAAAAACAAAAAAGTAAAACATAAAAAACAAAGTAAAACATGGAACACAATCGATAGCGGAATCAATAAATAAAAACACAAAACAACAGTAATGACTGCACAGACTATATAACAAAATAATCGTCGTATTTACGGCGTCAGACGCAGCCTAGTAAAGAACGAACTCTAGCTTATAGTATCCGAAAATATAAAACGCATTTTAAAATAACAAAAAAAAACGTCAAAACAAGGAAGAATCGGTATTTGCAGCTGATTCAGGAATGGTAAACTATTATTTTGATTTATCTTAATGTAGTGAAAACAAATCTATGGAAATTTCGAAAAATAACCTGAAACCCAACAAATATGGTGTCGGATTGAAAAAAAGCTACACTAATTGGAATTATCATAACTGAAATCCTCATTTAGGGTAATTACAGTCCCCTATTTTTAGCACCAAGGAAAATCACATTTTCTTATGGGAAGCCGTTATGGTTCTATGTACCTGACTGCATTTTTCAAGTGCCCAAGAAAATTTCTATTTGTTTTTTTTTTCATTTTTTTTCATTTTTTTTTCTTTTTAAAATGGGAGAAATTGGTGAGGATACGGGATTTTGTCAAATGTTTTTCCAAATGATGTAGAACTGTTAGCTAGCAATTTTTGTTAGCCAACATTTCTTTTTTGATGAGCTGACATAAGTGCTAGCAAACTTTATAGTAAAAAGTTAGACGATGGGAAAGAATTTTAAAATAAATAAAAATATTTATAATTCAAATGCAGTGAGGTTAACTAAAGTTTTTGAAAAAAACCGAATTAGATCATAATTAATGGATACCTTTGATATATTGGCAAGTGTGAGTCAATAAAGGAGATAGTTTCACCTTAAGATTTTTATAGAGACGAAATTTCTGATTTATGCTTGTGTCTCAGGCTACAGTTCTGTCTGTCTTCTAAGACTTCTATACATAGGTAGAAAAAGAAAAAAATAGCCAATTTTCTGCAAAATTTCACGGTCAGGTCTCGTCGTTAGCCCTAAGTAAGGTCATATTTTCGTAATAAAAGACTGGAACAAATAGATACCAACTAGTCAGACATTCCCCTTTCTTTTTGTGTCCATGGAGATCTTCCTAAAAAACACTTTCGACGAACTCTACTATTTTTAAAGTACCGAGGACAGTGAATATGGGAATCTTATTGTTTGGAATGATTAAGTGGAAACTGCACATCAATACAAATATTTTAGAAAATGGGTAAAATTGAAAATTTATTTTGATAAAGACCATCATGTGCAGCAAAGCAAATTTTGGTACGAGCGGGTGCCAAATTGAAAAATCAAAACGTGGGTAACAATCAGAAAAAGTAAGTAAAAATATGGTACCAAACAGCTTAAGAAGGTCATCAATACTTTGATGTCCTTGGAACTTTAGGGTCCTACTATAAAATTTTTCGTTAAATACTATACTGTAATGAGTGAAATGTGAAGTATTGAGATTGAAAATAAAATCTCTTTGTAGGCATAACGAATAGAAATCATCCGGAGGACAAAGCCCTAGAAATCAATAGACAAGAGATGTTGGATGTTTACAACACAGATGTTGTTGGCGCTTTAGTCGTCACCAGAGCTTTTCGACCACTCATGGAGAATAGTGATGTAAAAAAGGTTAGAATTTACAATTCTAAGGGTGTTAGTTTTTAGCTGATTGATGTCAAGGGTGGAGCTTCTAATATGATTATTTTGTTTGAGAAGCTATCAGATAAGCTGTCCAAGGATGCTATTTTTAGTTTAGGGGCTTACCACAAATTTCGTCAAGCTCATTGCATAGTCGCAACTTTTGCAGTTTTGACTTTCTTTTGCTTCATTTTTCTTCCTTGCTAATTAACTATATTTCACAATATTGTATGCTGCGTAAATTATATATTATTAATTAAATGTAACATAAACAGTATTTGGTCGTGCATCAGAGAAAATAAAATAAAAATCAGGATTAAATTAAAAACTAGTTCATTTGTATAGAACTATATCTTCCGTTTTTACAATAAAGGTGTTGAAAAAAGGATTACAGCAAAACTGACAAAATATTTGACCCAGGACAATCAAGTTCAGATAAAGGAGCGATTCGGCTCAATATTAACCAAAACTCTAAAAGCGGAAGTTTGATATCAATAGATACATCAAAATAATCAGTTTATACTGACTCCAAATATACAAAATTCACCAAATTTAGTAATACCCATCGAAAGTTACGAGCCTGAGAAAATTTGCCTAATTTTCAAAAAAGGGAGAAAATCCCCCCCCCCCCCCTAAAAGTCAAGGAATCTTAATGAAGATCACACCATCAGATTCAGGCTCTCATATACAAAAATGTGGAATTTTCCCTTTTTCCTAGAAGAAAGATTGCTGATGCGTGTTTATTTTTTTTATTGTTATTTTTTGACATGGGTGATCGTATCGAAATAATAGTCCTAGAAGATCGGGAGAGGGTGCATCCGAACGGAACTTTAAAGTTCTAGTGCCCGTTTTAAGTGATCAAAAGGATTTGGGGGGCAACTAGCCACCTCCCATGCCCCGTTTTTCCCCAAAAGTCTTAAAATTTTGAGATAGTCATTTTGTTCAGCATAGTTGAAAGATCCAATAATATGTCTACGGGTAACATGAGCCCCCACAGTCTGTGGGGAGAAGCCTATAAATTATGAAATTTGCCCATTGTTTACGTGTAGTTTTTGTTATTGGGAAGTGTACACAATACATATTGGGGGGGGGCGTGGGGGATTTGGTTCTTGGGATGGGTTCCCTAAGAGAAATTTGTCCTTGGGGAAGGAAATACCCGGGGGTGAGCTTTTTTATTTGTCTTACTTTCTCTTTGCCAACTCAATTTTGCATGTGGAGATGTTCTGGGGGAATTATCTGGGTTTTTTTCAGCGTGTTTGGATTTCTGGGAGCAAATTTCCACGGAAGGATTTCCGGAGTGATCGAGGAAGCGTTCAAAAATTAATCTTTTTCAAATGAATGTATGCTAAGGAGAATTTTTCATGCTGAATGCTGCGCAAGAAATTTTTCGGGTGGGGGGGAGGAGGGTTTCAGCAAGGAAGGAACCGTCCGGAGGAGATTTACGTGGGAGGAAGTTTCCACAGAGGATTTTCCCCTGAGGAGGGGGAGATTTTCATGGAGCGTGAGCCAGATTTACCGGTATTACTTGAAAAACCATCAGAAATTAAATTTAAAAAAACAACTTTTATAACTAAAAGTAAGGAGCAACATTAAAACTCAAAACAAACAGATTTTAATCCGTATATGAAGGGGTTAGCCCCCTCCTCAATACCTTCTCTTTAGGTTAAAGTTCGACTGTTTGTCCCAATTTTTTAAGAACGGCTCCTGAAACCCAAAGGACTTTTAATTGGAATAGGAAGCATTTTTAAAAGGGCTAAAAGCTTTAGCGTAAAGAATAAGGTATTGAGGAGGGGGAAAATCCTTTCATATAAGCAATAATATCTGTTGGTTTTGAGATTTAACGTTGGTCCTTACTTCAGTTTAAAACTTTTTTTTTAATTTAATTTAACAACTTGAACCAAAACAATGTTTGGTTCATTATTTTTGTGTACTGTTTTTCCGCCCCAGCATGGCTACACTTAATGATTACACGTCTCAAGGGACATAGCTTAGGCTTTAGGCCTGCGTTCCCTCTAATTCTCGGCATTCTATGATTAACCCTTTAATTTTTATATTGTCCGTATAATTTCGAAGTTATTTTTTTTTTTTTTTTTTTGCTCCCCTCCCTATTCGTATGATAAACTTTTCCGTATGCCTGTACGATGCTAAATTCAAATCAGAACTTCAACAACATACAGCTAAATCAATTCAGTTTGCGAATCAGAATAAAAAAAAAAAATTCTAAAATAACAAGGTATTTTTAAATTGCGGTACTGCATCTGGGCCTAAGCAAAATTAACTCAAATTGTTTTTACTGGTACTATCCAAGTTCAGGTATTTAAAGATTTGAATCAGAATGATTTTTGATTTATTTTGTCTTCTTTTTTTTCCCCAGTATGATTGTAGCCTACCTGTTGATCCTAATAAGTTGTCTATAAAAAAAAAGACTAAATTGTACAGGGGCTGCCCTTTTAGGCAGCCCCTGCCGTTCTGCGGGGCTGCAGTTCTGGTTTATCTAGTTGTTGGTGTTTTACAAATCTTTGCCTCCCCGCTCAGAATAAATTTTGCGTGCATCTGTCAGAAAGCTAAATTCAACCGTGTATTTGTGACATTTAGCTAACTTCAACTTTGGGGTTTTTATTAAAAATATCTCGGCTATCAAACTGTCCATGGTAATAAACGGTAATTTAAGAGCAACCATTGACAATAAGAACTGAAAAGAAAAATTGCTTTCTGATAACATGCATAAAAAGAAGATTAACGTGATTTTAGAATAGGGGGAAAGCCCAAAGAAGGGATTTAATTTTGATGGACATTACACTGTAAAATTTTAACATTTCAGGAAATTCCAGAACAGATGTTTCAACCCTTCAGAAAATCCGCAATTTCATTTTTGTTTTGTTTTTTGTTGGAAGGGTAGCCATGGATGCGAACCTTTTCAGATATTCATTAGTTAATAAGGGGTTTGGTTAAAAAGTATGTATAAGCATACAGTTTTCAATATTTTATTGGTGTTCATGTCCCTAGAATTACCCCTCCCCCTTGACTATGCTGTCTCTGGTATCTCTTAACCATGTATTCAAGCTATCGAACAAGGTCGAGAAGGAAGAATTCGCAGGTCTGATTTTAAGGGGTTGACAAGGATGAGTTTATACTAGTGTATCTGTATACTCATTACAGCAGTATTCGCTTGAGGCCGACGCTGGTGAACACTCCTCCATTCCCTCTTGTTATCAACTATAACAAAGCCATACTCTCCCCTGGCTAGGTGTAGTGTCCTTAAACTAAGTCCATTCTTGCAGATTGTGAATCTCTCATCGACAATGGGAAGTTTAACTGCTAACCAGCCAGGGGATAAACGTGGTCTTGGTCACGGAAATGCAACTGGATACAGATGCGCTAAAGCTGCTCTCAATATGGCAACCAGGAACTTAGCCTACGAATTACCAGATTATATTGTTGTTTCCGTGCACCCTGGTCACGTTGACACATGGATGGGAACAATGAAGGGTCAAAAGCCCAAAATTTCTGTGGAGGATTGTGCCAAGGATTTGTTTAAATTTACTGAAGAAAGGAAAAAGGAAGATTCGAGTTTTTATTTTAACCACGTCGGGCCAAAAATTGAATGGTTTGTAAAGAAAGCTTCACCTTAATAGTTTGGAGAAAGATGAGGCCAATGTGCACTTAAAAGGGCAGCTTTTTTGCCAGTTTTATATTTGGATGCGGCGTTCAGTCGCTGAATCTAGTATTGAACCAAGTCTTACTTTTTTAAGCTGGAATCTGATTGGTCGAGGTCTTAAATCTGAGAGGTTGGGACTAACTCAGTTGTGAGCTTTCGGGTTTGATTGAAGATTTGAGCTTTCCCGGATACTGTAAAATTTATATGGTGGTATACAATTGACAAATCTCGCATGAAAGCTACGTTTTTAAATGACGTTTGGCATCGGCTTAGAGAGAGAGAGAGAGAGAGAGAGAGAGAGAGAGAGAGAGAGAGAGAGAGAGAGAGAGAGAGCGATAAGAGAGAGAGAAAGGGAAAGAGAGAGAAATAAAGAGGAAGAGAGAGAGAGAGAGAAAGGAAGAGAGTGAGAGAGAGAGAGTGAGTGAGAGAGAGAGAAAGAAAGAAAGTGAGAGAGAAAGAGAAAGAAAGAAAGAGAGCGAGAGAGAAAGAAAGTGAGAGAGAGAAAGAAAGAAAGCGAGAGAGGGAAAGAAAAAAAGCGAGAGAAAGAAAAAACGAGAGAAAGAAAAAACGAGAGAAAGAAAAGAAAGCGAGAAAGAGAGAAAGAAAGAAAGCGAGAGAGAGAAAGAAAGCGAGAGAGAGAAAGAAAGAAAGAGAGAGAAAATGACAAAAAGCGAGAAAGAGAGAAAGATACGGTGTTCTTGTCCCATAATTGTACATCCTCCTTAGAGCTTTGAAAAAGTTGCCATTTTGTATAAATTCCTTCAACGTTTATGGTAAAGGTAATAATTTCAACAGTCATAGTCTTAAAGCCATTGATTTTACCCTAAGCTATTGCAGCTTAGGATGATGCATCAAATACTTGGAGCACTTATGATATGCTTTCAAGCCACTGAGCATCCGGGCAGCCAAACGAGAACGTAAAAGAAAGAACCAATATAAATACAAATGGGGATTTCTAGTGCTAAAACCACCTTGCCCGTGCTTATTTAAAACTAATATATATTGAAGCAAAAGAGACGTAAAATTCTTGAAGTTTTGGGATGCATGAACCCCCTTTACAAGCATGTGTGAGGTCAAACCAGTAGGATATTACTCAAATACATCATTTCTGACATTCAATAAGTTCTGAAAGGATTTGAAAGAATAGTAGGATCATTTAGTGAAGCTTCAGAGAAAAGAATCAACCCTGGGGTATCAGACTCATGTGGAATTACTTCTTTTTAATGAGGATTCATTCCCAAATGCTGTTCTTGCTGTAATACACTAGATAGACGAGGGCTTTTTACAAGGAACAATAGAGAACACCTAACAGCCTTGTTACGTCCATAGTGGAGCTACTCTCTTGCTTTTCGATGAAATCCGTGTGGTCATTACTTTAAGCACTTTCTAGAGATGTGTAAAGCCTGGTGATTATTCTAGGCACCCATAATGTGCATGGCCTCCTTAAAAATGTAAAAAAGGAAGATTAAAAGAGTCAGTGTTCTGCTTTGAACCAACTTCAATGTTGTTGAATGTATTACTAACAACAAGATGACTCTGAAAACGAACAAGGTGATGAAAGAATGACAAAACTGCACAATAACAAAATATCCCACAATGTGAAGTAACAAAAATGGATCTGAAGCATGGGCGTTCCGATAAACGGATGAAGATTTGCTAGATGTTTTCCAGAGTAATTGCCTATGGATTGTTCTGGGTACCCGGCTGACTGACCGTATTTCAAACCGTAGGCTGTACGAAGTGTGGGTCAATCCCGTTTTCTAGGGGTATAATGAGAGAAATGTCGGGACGGCTAGGGCACGTTCAGTGGATGAAGGATGACAGATTGCCAAAGATTGTCCTTTTCGACCAACCATCAAGGGCTAAACGCCACGGTTGGGGTGGGAGGACGTCATAAAGAAAGATTTAAAAGAAATGGGAACTTCCTGGGAGGGTTTAAAGAGGGAGACTTCGAATAGATTGGGATGGAGGAGTGTGCGTAGCCGCGTTGCCCTCAGGTGGCTTGATGCTGCGGTGAGTTGTTGGCAGTAGTAGTAGAAGTTTATTATTCAAATTCCTGCTAGTTTCAAGCTTCTCTTAGCTCTATAATAAAAATGGACTTTGACAATTAATTTCTAAGTATTTAATAACCTGTATTTTACAGGTTATCAATATTTCAACAAATATGGGAAGCTTGGGACTCAATGCACCTAACAATGCACATCAACTGTGGGTGGGAAACACTACCTCCTACCGCTGCGCCAAGGTGGCAATGAACATGGCCACAAGAAATTTGGCTTATGAGTTACCAAGTTATATCGTCGTTGCTATCCACCCTGGATGGGTGAAAACAGATATGGGAAATGCTGGAAATCTCGAAGCGCCGATGTCAATAAAGGACAGTGTTTCGCATTTGTATCGTAGCATCGACTCTTTTAAAGCGGCGAATTCGAGTTTTTACTACAATTTTGATGGAAATCCTATTGAATGGTTAGAAAACTTCAAGAAATTCTTAATTATCTAAACATTCGTAAGTTTAATTTTACGTGACCAATCGATTACTTCACGTAATTTTACGCGAAACAAATGAGAATTTCTCAAGAACTAAATGAGGCAAATCCTAATCCGTAGAAAAATACTAACAATTGGGGCTTCAGGAAACTAAATAAACAAGCCCAAAATCAGTGATTATTGAATGCCCCCTAATTAGTTTTTGTAGTCCACACCAGCACCATTCCCGTCCCTCCAAATTATCTCAACTTCCCACCCAATGCTCTCTATTTTAAAAGTAATATACATGCTCCTTATTTGTTCACTTTTTTTATTTCTTCCCATTATCCCTCAAAATGTGGATATTTCCTCTTAAGAATTGTCCTGGGCGTTTCTCGCAGTTCCTGTGATAGAAGCCGCTTCTAAAGATGTCTCCTTGGCAGTTGAAATGGAGGAATCGCTTTGATTTGCTAAAAATTCTTCATGAAACTTAATTCATAATGCTATTGTAGAATTTTTTGTGGCTGTTTATAAAAAGATTGTTGGTCAAAATGCTGTTCGAGGAAATTGTTGAGGGTTTGTTGGCACAAAATTCAAGAGATTTAAGTTTAAAAGTAAAACTTACAAATTTCTTCATTAAAAAAAAATTAAACGACTTAGAATTATCATATTGTATTTGTATACTTTGTTATGAATTTTAAAATGCTTCAAGATCCACAATTACCATAAATAATTATGGGAGCTCAGGGTGCTAGAATAGGTTTGAAAATTAATGTTAAGAAGACTAAGTCACTAAGGCTAGGAATAAGTGAACATGAAAAGGTGACGTTGGTAATTAAAACATTGATCAGGTGAGCAGCTTCACTTACCTTGGTAGTATTATTAGTAAAGATGGTGGGAGCGGTGAAGATGTTAAAAGAAGAATAGCCAAGGCTCATGATGTTTTTTCACAGTTAAAAAGTTTGGAAGAATAGGAAGATAAGGCTAAAAATCAAGATTAAAATATTGGAAGCTATAGTGTTGATGGTCAAATATGGCTCTGAAGTATGGGTGCTCCGAAAAGCGGATGAAGATTTACTAGATGTTTTCCAGAGAAATTGCTTAAGGATTGTTCTGGGTACCCAGCTGACTAACCGTATTTCAAACAAAAGGCTGTATGAAAAATGTGGTTCAATACCGCTCTCTAGGGCTATAATGAAAGAAAGGTTGAGGTGGCTAGGGCACGTTGTGCGGACGAAGGATGACATATTGCTGAAGATTGTTCTTTTCGGCCAACTGTCTAGGGCTAAACGGAGAGCAGGTCGTCCTAGTCTGGGGTGGGAGGACGTCATAAAGAAAGATTTAAGGGAAATGAGAACTTCCTGGGAGGGTATAAAGAGGGATGCTTTGAATAGATTGGGATGGAGGAGCGTACGTGGCTGTGTTGGCCTCAGGTGGCTTGGTGCTGCGGTGAGTTGTTAGTAGTAGTAGTAGTAGTAGTTGCTCCCCCTCCATCTCTCCCCCTTCGGATTTTAGTGTTATTTGTGCTTAAGAATAAAATACAGCTAAAACAGTCTAGGGTTTTGTTCTATTAATATATTTCGAACAGCCAGTTTTGCTTTTAATAACCTCTTCTGCAAATAGTTTTCATCGATTTTTTCTTTCTGTATCCATTCCTTTCAAATGTATAGCAAATCAGTTGGATAAGGAAAACGACACTTCTAGTTCAGTTTTTACTACGGCACAAAAAAGGCGCTAGATTTTTTGTTGAATAGGATAATAATATCAATATTACTAATAATAATTACTTAATGTTAATTAATTAATATTACTAATATGCTCTGCACACAGCCAGAGAGCAGATCAGGTTATGTCTGATACACCCAATTTAGTATAGGGTGGTGGTGGCGATGACATAAGTGGGTTTATTTTGATTGGAGATTCAATGGAACATACTCTTAGCTCAACAGGGCAATGTTCAGAGATCCAAGTTTGCTTGAATAAATTTATGAGGAACATACTTACAATTTAAAAAGATGTTGAAACGTCTAAGTAAATAAAAAGATCAAAGTTAGCACTTTCTATATATTAAATTTAAAAAAACAAGTTTTTTTAACCGAAAGTAAGGAGCAACATTAAAACTTAAAACTAACAGAAATTATTCCGTATATCAAGAGGGGATGTCCCATCCTCGACGCCTCGCTCTTTACGCTCCTATTTTTAATGAATGGCTATTTTTAAAAATTTTATCGGATGGACTTGAGGGAAAAAATGTGGGGGGGAGTAGTTGCCCCCGGATATCTTTTGACTCTTAAAAAGTGGACTAGAAATTTCAGTTTCCAATCAAATGAGCCCTCTGAAGTTTATACGAGAATTTCTCTTATGAGAACCATATACGCCCCCATGACAACACTTACAACGCCTATCCCCCTGGCCCTGGAGGGTTGTGTTGAAACTGGAGTTTTTGTTATCTAATTTTTGAACATTTTTCAATAAACCGGATATCTCAAAATCTGTAGCAGATTGGTTTTGGAAAAAATGGGCATGGGGGGGCTAGTGTCCCTTAAATCTTTTGACTCTTAAAAAGTGAACTAGAACTTTCATAAGAACAATATATGCCTTTAGGGCATAACTTAGAACGCCTTTCCCCGGGCCCTGAGGGGGGGGGTATATTGATACCGTATTTTTTTTTTCCGACCATTGAACTATTCTTAACAAAACGCCTATCAAAATTTTCATCAGAATAAGTTTAGGTTTAGAAAAAGAAGGCGGGGGGGGCTATCTGCCCTCGGATCTCTTAACAATTAAAAAGTGAGCTTGAACTTTCAATTTCCACTCAAATGGGCTCTCTCTGAAGTTTACACGAGTTTCCCTTTCATAAGAAACATAAATGCCACAGGGCATAACTTACAAAGCCTGCCCCCGGGCCGTGGAGGGGGGGGGGTTGTGTCGACACCTAAGTTTCTGTTATCTGACTTTTGAACAATTTTTAACTTAATTCCTATCTCAAAGTTTTTATCGGATGCATTTGGGGGAAAAGGGGCGTGGGGGAGAGCTAGTTGCCCTTCAATCTCTTTTGACTCTAAAAAACAGAACTAGAACCTTCAATTTCCAATCAAATGATCCCTCTCTGCAGTTTTTACGAGCATCCCTTCCATAAGAACCATATATTCCCCCAGGGGATAACTTACAACGCCTGCCCTCGGCCCTGGGAGGCTGTGTCAATCCCGGAGTTTTCGTTGCATGGTCTTTGAACTATTATTAAAGAAATGGATATCCCAAAGTTCTTATTGGATGGATTTGAGGAAAAAAAGGCGTGGAGGGGGGGGGCTAGGTTTCCTCCAATCTCTTTTGACTCTTAAAAAGTGAACTAGAACTTTCAATTTCTAATCAAATGAGCCATCTCTGAAGTTCATATGAGTATCCTTCAATAAGAAACATGTAATCCACTAGGGAATAACTTGCAACGCCTGCCCTCAGTCCCTGGAGGGTTGTGTCGACACCGGAGTTTTTGTTATTTCGTCTTAGAACTATTTTTAACAAAATATCTATCTCAAAGTTTTTATCGGATGCATTTGGGAAAAAAGGTGTGGGGGGGGGCTAGTTGCCCTCCAATCTCTTTTGAATCTTAAAAACAAAACTAGAACCTTCAATTTC
This sequence comes from Artemia sp. Qi Xiang Cuo, assembly GCF_049724085.1. NCBI lineage: Eukaryota > Metazoa > Arthropoda > Branchiopoda > Anostraca > Artemiidae > Artemia > Artemia sp. Qi Xiang Cuo. Next base: position 3,987,055 of record NC_142809.1, read on the forward strand.
CCATCGAATGATCCCTCTCTAAAGTTTTTACGAGCATCCCTTCCATAAGAACCATATATTCCCCCAGGGCATAACTTGCAACGCCTGCCATCGGGCCCTGGGGGGCTTTGTTGACCCCAGAGTTTTCATTGTATGGTCTTTGAACTATTTTTTAAAGAAATGGCTATCTCAAAGCTCTTATTGGATAGTGTTATTGGTGTTAGTTTCCTTCCAATTACTTTTGACCCTTAAAAAGGGCACTAGAACTCTCGATTTCCAATTGAATGAGCCCCCTTTGAAGTTTATACGACGACCCCTTCCATATGAAGTGCCTCTGGGGAAAAAATTTTATAAATAAATAAGTAAATAATAATAAAACAGTGGAGCCGTATGGCCTTCACTATAGGCAATGCTATACCATTACCTCTGATAAATACACATAACTTACGAATTAACTTACGTAGCGAACTTCTATATTCGTATATTTTTATTCTGTATATAAGGGGGTTCGCCTCCCTAGTCAATAACACACTTTAAGCTAAAATTAGAATTTTTTTTCAATTCTTTAAGAATGACCCCTTAATCACAAAAGCCGTTAGTTAGAATAAATAGCTCTTATGAAAGTATTAAAAAAAATCAGCGTAAAGAGCGAGGTATTGAATAGGGGGCGAACCCAATCATATACGTAATAATTTCTGTCCGTTTTAAGTTCTGATTTTGAAAAGTTCTCAGTTGTAAAGTTTTTCAGGTGAAAACTTGTTTTTTTTTTTTTTTTTTTTTTTAATAATGCTAGGAAATCCGACGTCCCGTTCATAGCAATGTCCCTTCCCCCGTAAAAACTTCCTCCGTGGAAATATCCTTCCACGTAACACCCGACCCACCCACCCCCACTACCAGAAGAAATTCCCCCTGAAAACGTCTGTATACTTCGCAATAACCAATACTAAATGTAAACAAGGGGCAAAGTTCATAACTTGCAGCTCTTCCCCCGGGGACTGTGGGGGATTAGGTCATCCTCAAAGACATAGTTATTATATTTTTTAACCATGCTGAACAAAATGGCAATCTCAAATTTTTGATCGGGTGACTTTGGGGGAAAAATGAGCGGGGGAGGGGACCTAATTGCCCTCTATTTTTTTATCACTTAAAAAGGGCACAAGAACTACCAATTTCCGTTTGAATGAGCCCCCTAGTCATTTTCTAGGACCGCTGGGTCAATACGATCACCCCTGGAAAAAACAAAACAAAAAACAAATAAGCACCCTTGATCTTCTGGCAAAAAATAAAAAATTCCATATTTTTGCAGATAGGAGCTTGAAACTTCTACAGTAGGGTTCTCTGATACGCTGAATCTCATGGTGTGATTTGTATTATTTGTGTGATGGTGTTATTCATTAAGGTTCTATGACTTTTGGGGGGTGTTTGCACCTTTTTCGAAAATCAGGCAGATTTTCTTAGGCGCGTAACTTTTGATGGGTAAGATTAAACTTGATGAAACTTATATATTTGAAATCAGCCTAAAAATGTGATTCTTTTAACGTGTCTATTGGTATCAAAATTCTTTTTTTTAGAGTTTCGGTTACTATTGAGCCGGGTCACTCCTTACTTACAGTTCAATACCACGAACTGTTTGATTAGTCTTGATGGCGGTTTAGATTTGATGAATATCAAGTGCTACCATTTTTTTAAAGCAAAATATCTTTTTTCTGATCTTTGAATCAAAATTCTGAGTATTTTTTTTTTAGATTGTTTAATCAAACACAAATTTCTTAGAAATGGTGAGAGAAATTACTAGCACTCATAGCGTAAATGTACAAGTGTTTTTGATTCGTTTGCAACTTATGTGATGCTTCTACGACGTTGTGGCTAAGAAATACTTTCATTTGAACTTTCTCAGCAGATTGCTTACTGGTTTTCCAAAATTTTTGGCAAATAACCTCCAATTGATGTTAATGATATAAATTTCATAGAAATGGCATGAAAATTAGATCAACCAATCAGAGCAATCAAAAGTAAACCAACCAATGAAATCGCGAGGGAACTCTCATAGGCAGCGCGCTAGCGCTGCCTAAGTAAAGAACGATGTGGGCACAATGTTTTTTTTTTTTTTTTTCCATCCTGGCACTTCGTATCGAAGGAGTTGTCGTAGAAACTTCGAAAAGGGCTCATTCGATTGGAAATGGGCGTGGCTAGTGCCCTTTTTAATAGTCAAAAGTGATTGGAGGGCCCCCCCCCCACGCCAATCATTCCCCCAAACACCTCCAATCAAAATTTTGAGATAGCCATTTTTTCAGCGTAGTTTATTTCCAGATAAAAAATGTCTTTTTGAGTAGGACACTCCCCCACAGCCCTCAGGGCAAGGGTTGTAAGTTATGTCATGGGGGCATATAAGATATTAATAGAAGGCGTTGTCGTAGAAACTTCAAAACCGGCTTATTCTATTGGAAATTTCAAAGGGCTAGTACCCCTTTTAACCATTTCCCACGCCCACCATTTCCCCAAACATATCCGATCAAAACTTCTTGATAGCCATTTTGTTCCACAAAGTTTAAAGTTCAGGAAATTATACCTTTGAGCAGGACACTCCCCATAGTCTTCAGGGCAAGGGTTATAAGTTATGCCCTGGGGGCATATAAGACTTTTATTGAAATGGGTAACTAACCCCCCTCTCACGCCCACCATTTCCCCAAACACACCCAATCAAAATTTTGAGACATCCATTTTGTTCAACGTAGTCGAAAGTTCTGGAAATTAGGTCTTTTAGTATAAAAACCCCATCAGAGCTTTCAGTGCAAGGGTTGTAATTTGTGCCCTGGGGGCATATAAGGTATATATTGAAAGTTTTTGTAGAAATTTCAAAAGGGGCTCATTTGATGTGAAATTAAAATTGCCCTTTTTAATAGTCGAAAGTGAGTGGAAAGCAATTAACCCCCCTCTTACGCCCACCATTTTCCCAAATACATTCAATCAAACCTTTGAGATAGCCATTTTGTTCAACGTAGTTGAAAGTTCTGGAAATTATGCATTTAAGAATGACAAACTCCCGAGAGTCCCCAGGGCAAAGGTTGTAAGCTATGCCCAGGGGCATATAAGGTTTTTAATGATAGAGTTGTCGTAATAACTTCAAAAGAGGTTCATTCAATTGGAAATTGAGAGGGATAGTGCTCTTTCTAATAGTTGAAAGTGATTGGACGGTAACTAACCCCTCTCTCACGCCCACCATTCCTCCAAACACATTCAATCAAAATTTTCAGATAGCCATTTTCCTCAACGTAGTAGAAATTTCTGGAAATGAGGTCTGTGAGAATGACAACCCCCCCCCCCCCCTCAGCCCTCAGGGTGAGGGTTGTAAGTTATTACTTGGGGGCATATAAGGTTTTTATTGAAAGCGTTGCCGTAGAAACTTCAAAAGAGCTCATTTGATTGGAAATTGAAAGGGCTAGTGCCTTTTTTGATAGTTGAAAGTGATTGGAGGGCAACTAGCCCCCCCCCTCACGCCCATCATTCCCCCGAACACATCCAATCAAAATTTTGAGATAGCCATTTTGTTCAACGTAGTTGTTTTTCAGATAGAAACTATGTTTTTGAGGAGGACATTCCCTCACAACCCTCAGGGCAAGGGTTTTAAGTTATGGCCTGAGGGCATATAGCGTTTTTATAGAAGGCATTGCCGTAGAGACTTCAAAACAGGCTCATTTGATTGGAAATTCAAAGGGCTAGTACCCTTTTTAATAGTCGAAAGTGATAGGAGGGCAACTAGCCCCCCCCCCCACGCCCATCATTCCCCAAACACATCCGATCAAAATTTTGAGATAGCCATTTTGTTCAACGTAGTTTTAAATTCTGTATATTAGGTCTTTGAGGATGATAACCTCCTCACAGCCCTCAGGACAAGGATTGTAAGTTATGCCCTGGGGGCATATAAGGTTTTTATGGAAAGCGTTGTCGTAGAAAGTTCAAAAAGGTCTCATTTGATTAGAAATTGAAATGGCTAGTGCCCTTTTTTAATAGTCAAAAGTAATTGGAAGGCAACTAACACCCCTTCCACGCCCACCATTTCCCCAAACACATCCAATCAAATTTTGAAATAGCCATTTTGTTCCACGCAGTTAAAGTTCAGGAAATTATACCTTTGAGCAGGACACTCCGCCCACAGTCTTCAGAGCACGGGTTATAAGTTATGCCCTGGGGACATATAAGTTTTTATTGAAATCTGTGTCGTAAAAACTTGAAAAAGGGCTCATTCAATTGGAAATTCAAAGGTCTAGCGCCCTTTTTAATAGTCGAAAGTCATTAACTAGCCCCCCTCTCTCGCCCACCCCTTTTCCTCAAACACATCCAATCAAAATATTTAGATAGCCATTTTATTCAGTGTTTTGGATTTCCATATAGAAATTATGTTTTTGAGGAGGACACTCCCCCACAGTCCTCAGGACAAGGGTTGTAAGTTATGCCCTGGGGGCATATAAGGCTTTCACTGAACACGTCGTCGTAGAAACTTCCAAAATGACTCATTCGATTGGAAATTGAAATGGCTAGTGCCCTTTTTGATAGTCGAAAGTGATTGGAAGGCAACAAACATCCCTTCCACGCCCACCATTTCCCCAAACATGTCCGATCAAAATTTCTTGATAGCCATTTTGTTCCACAAAGTTTAAAGTTCAGGAAATTATACCTTTGAGCAGGACACTCCCCATAGTCTTCAGGGCAAGGGTTATAAGTTATGCCCTGGGGGCATATAAGACTTTTATTGAAATGGGCAACTAACCCCCCTCTCACGCCCACCATTTCCCCAAACACACACAAACAAAATTTTGAGATAGCCATTTTGTTCAACGTAGTCGAAACTTCTGGAAATTAGGTCTTTTAGGATAAAAACCCCATCAGAGCTTTCAGTGCAAGTGTTTTATTTTGTGCCCTGGGGGCATATAAGGTTTATATAGAAAGTTTTTGTAGAAATTTCAAAAGGGGCTCATTTGATTGGAAATTAAAATTGCCCTTTTTAATAGTCGAAAGTGAGTGGAGAGTAATTAACCCCCCTCTCACGCCCATCATTTCCCCAAACACATTCAATCAAAGAATAGAGATAGCCATTTTGTTCAACGTAGTAGAAAGTTCTGGAAATTATGTATTAAAGGATGACAAACTCCCGAGAGTCCCCAGGGCAAAGGTTGTAAGCTATGCCCAGGGGCATATAAGGTTTTTAATGATAGAGTTGTCGTAATCACTTCATAAGGGGTTCATTGAATTGGGAATTGAGAGGGCTAGTGCCCTTATTAATAGTTGAAAGTGATTGGACGGTAACTAACCCCTCTCTCACGCCCACCATTCCTCCAAACACATTCAATCAAAATTTTCAGATAGCCATTTTCCTCAACGTAGTAGAAATTTCTGGAAATCAGGTCTGTGAGGATGACACCCCCCCCCCCCACCCAGCCCTCTGGTCAAGGGTTGTAAGTTATGCCCTGGGGGCATGTAAGGTTTTTATTGAAAGCGTTGTCGTAAAAACTTCAAAAGGGCTCATTTGATTGGAAATTCAAAGAGCTAGTGCCTTTTTTAATAGTTGAAAGTGATTGGAGGGCAACTAGCCCTCCCCACGCCCATCATTCACTCAAACACATCCAATCAAAATTTTGAGATAGCCATTTTGTTCAGCGTAGTTGTTTTCCAGATAGAAACTATGTTTTTGAGGAGGACACTTGCTCACAACCCTCAGGGCAAGGGTTTTAAGTTATGCCCTGGGGGCATATAAGGTTTTTATAGAAGGAGTTGTCGTAGAAACTTCAAAACAGGCTCATTCGATTGAAAATTCAAAGAGCTAGTACCCTTTTTAATAGTCGAAATTGATTGGAGGGCAAGTAGCCCCCTTCCCCCATGCCCATCATTCCCCCAAACACATCCAATCAAAATTGTGAGATAGCCATTTTGTTCAACGTAGTTTTAAATTCTGGATATTAGGTCTTTGAGGATGACAACCTCCTCACAGCCCTCAGGACAAGGGTTTTAAGTTATGCCTTGGGAGCATATAAAGTTCTTATAGAACGCGTTGGCGTAGAAACTTCAAAAAGGGCTCATTCGATTAGAAATTGAAATGGCTTGTGCCCTTTTTAATAGTCAAAAGTAATTGGAAGGCAACTAACACCCCTTCCACGCCCACTATTTCCCCAAACACATCCAATCAAAATTTTGAGATAGCCATTTTGTTCCACGCAGTTGAAGTTCAGGAAATTATATCTTTGAGCAGGACACTCCCCCCACAGTCTTCAGAGCAAGGGTTATAAGTTATGCCCTGGGGACATATAAGTCTATTGAAATCTGTGTCGTAGAAACTTGAAAAAGGGCTCATTCAATTGGAAATTCAAAGGTCTAGCGCCCTTTGAATAGTCGAAAGTGATTTGAGGGCAACTAGCCCCCCTCTCTCGCCCACCTTTTCCCCAAACAAATCCAATCAAAAATTTTAGATAGCCATTTTATTAAGTGTTTTGGATTGCTAGATAGAAATTAGATTTTCGTGAAGGACGCTGTCCAACAGCCGTCAGGAACAGGGTTTTAAGTTTTGTCCTTGGGGCACATACAGCTTTTACTGAACGCGTCGTCGTAGAAACTTCAAAAATGACTCAAATGACAAGTAACCAAAACTGCGGGTGTCCTTTTTAATATTTAGAAGTTATTTGAAGGTAACAAACAGCCCTTCCACACCCACCATTTCCCCAAACATATCCGATCAAAATTACTTGATAGCCATTTTGTTCCACGAAGTTTAAAGTTCAGGAAATTATACCTTTGAGCAGGACACTCTCCCCATAGTCCTCAGGGCAAGGGTTATAAGTTATGCCCTGGGGGCATATAAGATTTTTATTGAAATGGGTAACTAACCCCACTCTCACGCCCACCATTTCCCTAAACACATCCAATCAAAATTTTGAGATATCCATTTTGTTCAACGTAGTCGAAACTTCTGGGAATTAGGTCTTTTAGTATAACCACCCCATCAGAGCTTTCAGTGCAAGGGTTGTAATTTTTGCCCTGGGTTATATAAGGTTTATAAAGAAAGTTGTTGCAGAAATTTCAAAAAGGGGCTCATTTGATTGGAAATTGTAATTGCCCTTTTTAATAGTCGAAAGTGAGTTGAGAGTAATTGAACCCCCACTTACGCCCTCCATTTCCCCAAACACCTTCAATCAAAGTTTAGAGATAGCTATTTTGTTCAACGTAGTTGAAAGTTCTGAAAATTATGTATTTAAGGATGACAAACCCCCAAGAGTCCCCAGGGCAAAGGTTGTAAGTTATGCCCAGGGGGCATATAAGGTTTTTAATGATAGAGTTGTCGCAACTTCAAAAGAGGTTCATTCAATTGGAAATTGAGAGGGATAGTGCTCTTTTTAATAGTTGAAAGTGATTGGACTGTAACTAACACCTCTCTCACGCCCACCATTCCCCCAAACACACTCAATCAAAATTTTTAGATAGCCATTTTCCTCAACGTAGTAGAAATTTCTGGAAATCAGGTCTGTGAGGATGGCAACACCCCCCCCACCCAGTCCTCAGGGCGAGGGTTGTAAGTTATCCCCTGGGGGCATATAAGGTTTTTTTGAAAGCGTTGTCGTAGAAACTTCAAAAGACCTCATATGATTGGAAATAGAAAGGGCTAGTGCCTTTTTTAATAGTTGAAAGTGAGTGTAGAAAGACTAACGCCCCTCTTACGCCCACCATTTACCCAGAAACATCCAATCAAAATTTTGATATAGCCATTTTGTGTAACGTAGTTGAAAGTTCTGGAACTTATGTCTTAGAGGATGACAACCACCCTCGCAGCCCTTAGGGTAAGAGTTGTAATTTATGCCCTGGGGCCATATAAGGTGTTTATAGGAAGTGTTGTCGTTGAAACTCGAAAAAGATTCATTCAATTGGAATTCGATAGGCCTAGTGCCCCTTTTTAATAGTTGAAAGTAATTGGAAGGCTTGACATTTTTATAGTAAAGATCGATGTGGATATAACGTATTCTAATTTTAATGTTGCCGGTGTAGAGACAAGGGTATTTCTTATTGAAGGAGTTATTGTATAAGTTTTAAAAGAAGCTCATTCAATTGATAATGGAAAGGCCTGATGCTCTTTTTAATAGTCAAAAATTGCTTAAGAAAACCCACACCCCGAACCATGCCCACCCTCACATTTGACTTTGTTTAAAAACTGAATGTTTCCATAAGATTGAATCAAAATGCACTGTGTTAATGCTAATTCCCAATAAGGCATCTCAGCAGTATCCCAAGAACGACAGAGGGTATTATGTTCAAACTTTTGGGGCTGCTTCTGCTCTTAAAATTTAACCAAATCAAAATAGCGTAAGTGTATCCAAGCTATCAAAGAAAGTAAACAGATTTTTTTGCGATTGGTATCAAGTTTTCTATTTCAGAGGCCAGCTAGAGGAGATATGAAACTAAATTAAAAACTGTTATTTTTGTCCAGGTTTCTAAAAGGGTCTTTGTTACTAAACAAGATTGAGAATTTTTCTCCAGTAAACAAATAGCATACCTAACCAAAAATTCTTAAAAAACGAAAAGATTTAAAGTATTATTTTCTTTTTCTCTGAAAAGACTATGTCAATATAAAACGAACAGAAATTAATTTAAAAAAACTTTCCACAAAATAAGCTTTTCAAAGAAAAGTAAAGAACTCCATTAAACAAAAAATGAGAAAAAATAAAATCAAATAATCTACCAAGCGTGAAACTACCACAAATCAGCATCGATAAATAAATGAAACCCAAAACGAACAGAAATTACAATAATTAACCGAGTCAAACTCAAAACGAGCAGAAATTAACATAATTTGGGCTCAAAACCACTATGCCTTCCCAAGACCAGAACATAATTTGCACTTTACTGAAAAAAATACAAATGAATGTGCATTGTCAGTTTAATATACATTTACTGATATTTAGTAATCAAAATCTTAATATTATTTGATTTATTAAAGTTATAAAAGTAAAAACATTTATATTTTATAATGTTTATATTTTTTTATGTTATATAAACATAAACATTTATATGAGGTTAGAACTCTATTGGATACTTGTACTGCTTATTTGTACTTGATTTACGTTTCAAGTCCTTGGCTTATTGAGGCACTCTGGCTGATTGTGTCACTTTTGGTTAATCTTTGTGCAATTACTTTCCTTATTAACCAGCTTAATAAAAAAAAGCTGCACCTCTCGATTTAATACTCAGCATTTACCAAGTCTTATATTTTATACCGTGAAATTTCTGCCCCATCCGAGCTTTTTTATTTTACCCTATTATTTTACCCTATTATTTATTTATTTATATTTTTATTTACTATTATTTATTTACTATTTTTATTTTACCCTATTATTACCCTATTATTTTACCCTACAGACCAGACATTATTTTTAATCATTTATATTGACTTAGCGTGGATAGATTGGCATCCATTAAATGCGTCACATTGAATCTGATGTTTGAGTTCGTCGGATAGGTAACCCTTGAGACGTATAGGTAACCACCTAAGGCCAACAGCTACGCACGCTCCTCCTCCATCCCAATCTATTCAAAGCCTCCCTTTTTACGCCCGCCCATGAAGTTCCCATTTCTTTTAAATTTTTCTTTATGACGTCCTCCCACCCTAGACGGGGACGACCTGCTTTCCGTTTAGCCCTAGACGGTTGGCCGAAAAGAACAATCTTTTGCAATCTGTCATCCTTCATCCGCACAACGTGCCCTAGCCACCTCAAACTTTCTTTCATTATAGCCCTAGAGAGCGGTATTGAACCACATTTTTCGTTTAGCCTATTGTTTGAAATACCGTCAGTCAGCCGGGTACCCAGAACAATCCGTAAGCAATTTCTCTAGAAAACATCTAGCAAATCTTCATCTGCTTTTCGGAGCGCCCATGCTTCAGAGCCATATTTGACCACTGCCATCACTGTAGCTTCTAATATGAATATAAACTTCAATGCCCTGTTTCGACGCATTCTGTTGCAGCAAAAGATTTTGTAAAAAAAAAAAAAAAATGAATAAACACATGGTAAATAAAATAAAAAAAATTTCAACTTTATAAGGCTGACCAGGCATGCGTAAGTGCGCAGTATTTTATTTTTTGAGAGGGCATAAAAGAGTTGATGTTTTGAAATTATGTAAAATGAGCAATGGGAGAGTCGTAATGCTTTTGGGGGCAGTTCGGAGCCTAACCTCTCTGAGCGCATACCAGAAACTAATTCCACTTAAAAAAACCAAGTTCGATTTAAATCCCACTCGTAGTCATATTTGTCATAAGTTCTAGTATTGTAGAGATTTCCCGATAGAAGCTTAAGCTAGTATGTAGTTGGGACTCATTTGATTGTATTTACTCCTGTTTATGCTCTGCTTCCAAATAAAGTTGTTTTTTTATTTATTTTTTCAATTCCCTTCAAATTTTCTTATTTTCAAGATTATCTAAGTGTTTTGGATTCGATTTTATACTTTCTGGTTAGATTTACATCTTCCAATACCCCTTTTCAATTTTTAGTTAAAAAATTGTTTATTTACTTTTCTTTTAATTTCTCTGTCCTGCTTTTCTTCATTCTCTATTTTGATTTTCTCCGAATACATAAATGCTTCCGTTTTCTAACAAACATCTTTTTCCAGGTAAAGGAAAACGGCTTCTCTGTACCTTTTGTCCCTCTCGGTATCAACTGCATGAAGATTCCCTATTCACCGACGATTTTCGAAGCTCCTCGAATAATTCGACCAACCATTTTCGATCTTTTTGTAGCTGATCCGACTGTTATTCCACAGGATCCCTCAAATGATCCAACAATATTTCCAAAGCGAAAACCTTTTGAAGCAGACGAAAGAGTTGAGGAAGGCTACAATCCCCGTAGCCTTCCAAGGCAGAGTCCGTCACAAGACGCACATGAGCCTTCAGAAAGTCCTCCACCCCCATTTCCTTATAAGAAAGATGAAGATCCTGGAGATAAAGAAAAATCGGATACACCGTATAATGAGCCACCTCCTGAATCAATTAGGAGAGGCGGCCCAAAAAAAGATCCTCCTAAAGATCCTGACACGGGACAACGATCCGCAATCAGGAAGTCAAAGGAGGAAGAGATCATTCGACAAGGTCATCGTGAACCCCAACCCTCTGTAAACCGTATAAGAGGCAGAAAATACACTCCTGAGGAGCAAAGAGAAGATAAAAACCGTGCAACTTCTCCTTCAGGACGAAATATTACTGGACCACTAGTTTCTGTAAATCGATTAAGACGAAACCGCCCGAAACATGCATTCCCAAGTGCTTCTACGGAAGGTAAAAAGCCAACAGAAGACCCGAGCCAGCCGAAGGGAGATATTAAAGGGGATCCAGATAGGGTTGGAGGCTATGGAGGTACCAATATGGATGTAGAAAGAGAAAAGGAGAAAGAAAAAAAGAAATCAGCTTCAAGATTTTCCTTCAGATTAACACCAGAAAAAGGTGATGATAAAGAAACGAATGGTCCAAGAAAAGATCCGCTAAGGACTGGTGTAGACAGTCAAGAATTACCAGAAAAAACTGAAGATTGGCTCCCTGGTGAGCCTAGTTTCCCAAAAGAAGACTTAGTTGAAGAAGAGTCAGTAGTGGGAGAACCACCAAAGCCAGAAGACATGGCATCATCTGCACCGGTAGACGATGGTCCTTTCATACCTTCTGAGGAAAAAACCTCTGACTTAAAAAAGACAAGGGTTACACAGAAAGAAAGCACAATGGGTATTCCTCCTGATACTCCTGACCTGATTGACATTTTCTATGAAGAAATTAAGCACAGGTCCGACGATGAATTCGTTGTCGTTAATCCATATGAAAATTCAGAATCTGTTGAAATACACGAAACAAACATTGAAACAACGTTTGAAATTATCGCTAATGGACGGAAGTCACACCAAACGAATTCTGAGGAAGGTAAAGAAGAAGGTAATGAAGATTTTGGGAAACCAGGAAGTGTGAAAAAGCCTCATCCGTATAGTATCTATACTGGTGAAGATAAAGCAAACATATACGAAGATTCTCGACACATCCCTGAAATATCTCCTGAAAGACCAACTGAATTCCCTGAGCCTCGCCACCACCAAGAGTGGCAGCCAAATGAAATACCAGAAGCTCCGTCACCTCCAAGGCCTTCTCCTGACAATGACCCTACAGGCAAGAAATCCGAAAGGAAGCATGGTCCCTACCCAAAACGGCCGTCACCAGATCCTGGTAAAATATCCCCCGGGCCAAGAGGACCTCTCCATCCTCCGTCTCCTGGTGATTCAAATCCCCTTCCAAGTCCTGGAGGTCCAGTGATTTCACCGGATCCTGCTTTAAATTTACCTCACTTTTCAAACCAAAACAGGAGTTTCCGCTGGTGAATAGGATATGACTAGTGCTTCGTTGTAGTGTTGTACGTCACGCATTTTTTTTTTCGCCTTTCTTTAAATAAATTTAGAATTTTTTTTCAATTGGCTCGTAGAACACAAATATATTCGATGAATTAGTGGCTCTGAAAGGTCTCAATTTGAGACACTAATCCGTTATGTATATTGCTATAATAATAGTGGTGATGCACTAATTTCGATTAAACCTTTGAATTATAGGAAATAGCTATTCTTTTAACCAAGAAAATTCAAGAAACAGATAATTTGCTAAAATCTTAAAAATGTTATCTTACTCTCTTCTAAAATTTCAAAATTTTGATAACTTCTCATGTTAGAAAGAACTCAATGAGTTCCTTAGAAGCCAAATTAATCACCTTTACTTTCAAAACTATGATATTTTAGTATGAACTTTGTTGATCTTACTTTTGACTTTGCTTTTCCACAATGAGTTTCTCTAAAATTCCCCGCGCTGCCATCAAAATGAACAATTTTTTCAAAATTGTGAAATATTTAACAATTCCTGTAAGCGTTGTTTCTGGAGATCCTTTTCCAGGCTAAAACCAATAAAAAGATATCTGATATCAACAATGAATCAGGATAGATTAAATACTTTAGCAATTATGTTGATTGAAAGTGAAGACGCAAGGAAATTATATTTTCAAACAGATTTAAAAGAATTTACAGAACCAAAACTTAGAAATATGTAAATTCATGTATTTATATTCGGTGATGTAAATTTCAAAGGTTATTTTCAGCAGTTTCATAATATCTAGAAGACAATAGCGTAAATTAGCGTAAGCTAAAAATGAGGACAAAGAACGACAAAAACGTAAGCTCAAAATGAACAAGCTGGACCATCAAATGGAGGCAAGATCAAGATAACGACCTGAGAAATACGAATACAATGATGGAAATGAACACCAAGTCTATCAAAAGTGACAACCAATCAGAGTAGCTAAGGCAAAGGGTATTGAAAAAATGTCTGAATGATGAATATGAACAAAGAAATTTTTATGTAAAATAGTTGTGAAAACGACAATTACAACGATTCAAAGATGGTAATGAAGAACGAAGAAATTTGCGGGTAAAAAATAAGTGGCAGCGAGAATTACAACGTCTCAAAAAACGAAAGTGAAGCAACAGAAAAATATGCGGTTACAAGACATGCAGCAATGAGGATTAGGACGAATCAGAAATGAAATGACGAACAAAGAAATATGCGGTTAGAAGATAAGCGGCATTGAGAATTACAAGCAACAGCAGGAATCAGAACGTTTCAAAAACGAAAGTGAAGAATTAGGAAAGTAGCGTTAGCAGACACGTGAAAGCGAGTATCAGAACGCATCAAAAATGACAGTGAAGAACAAAAAATTGGCCTGTTAGAAGACAAGTGGCAGCGAGAATCAGAACGAGTCAAAAATTAAAGTGAAGAAGAAAGAAATATTACGTTCGAAGAACAACGGCATCGCAATCTTCAATGCCAAGAAACTGTGGTGCAAAACCCTGTTTAAACCTACAAAGATGCCTTAAACTACGCAAGTGTTAATTACAAGGCATTGACACATTTCAACACTGCACGTATTCACTGTGGAGTCCTCAATTTTCCCGCAGAAAAAGTAGCCAATTATGGGGATTCCTTTGGAGGTTGCTGCCTGTTTGGTCGAATTGCATTGCCACCTCCACAATTTACAAATGAATTGGTTTGGCCTATTATAGGACATTATTTGCTCTTTAAAAAGTTCCACAAACAAATACGAAACTTGAACTGATGTTTTGCTTTAGCTTCATTCAACGTATGTGATGATCGAAGCATCGATAGTCGTAATGTTTTCAGTTCCAAAATAGCTGGACAAATTTATTACAAAAACAATTTATAGGCATCCATTACAAATCCTGAAGGTAAATATATATAAATAGTGCCCACGAAAAAAAAAATAATCGGGCCCCGAACCTAGTCGATCCGGGCCTGAGCAATTGAATAAGTATTTCAAAATCTCATAAGCAATCTAAGTTGTAATTCAATCAGTTAACTGTACCATAATTCATTTAATTTACATATTAGTTTGTTAAGCTCATGAATTGCGATCAGTTCGTTGAGTTGGGATCCGTTCATTTAACTGCATAAGATAAACCGCTACTGGGAAAATTATGAAGCATTAATAAGTACATAGCCAGGAAACCTTAAGCATGTAGAAAAACAGTCGAATCCAATTGGCCTGCATCAGCAAGCCTGCAGTTGAGCTTATCAAGAATGTAAATGCTGTTGAGCTTTTCATGACAGCGTCCAAGAAGCTGCACGCAGTGGCGGATCAAGGGGAGGGGCGAGGGGAGCACGCGCCCCCTAACGTAGTCTAAAGTAGTGTAATTTACTTAATTAACGTGACTGCGTTAAATAAACTTTCTCCTAACGCAAGTTTATCAGATCAACCAATTTTGCCCCCCCCCCTAAAAAAATCCTGGATCCACCCCTGGCTGCACCACCGGAATCAGTTCCTTGGCAACCCTGTATTAGGTATTAGACTTCCAGAAGGGTGCTATTTCCGGCTCTGGCAAGAGCAAGAACATTCAGTTAAAATTTGTTCAGAATATTGACTGAAAAGAGCCCTTGGAAAACGCCTGTTTTGTCTCAAGACTAATTCTAAATGGATACCCAATTCTCCTGACTAGCCTTTTAGATTTAATATTTCTTGGGGTACTCTAAGGTAGCCCGAGAACTTTCAAACAGTGGCTTTAATTCACTAAAATGCAGGGGAGGGGGATTTACTTTTTGAACTCTGGGCAAGGAATAAATATGTTTTTTCCATTAAGCTACAAAAAGAAAAAAAATGGATGAAAATGCCAAAAGAAGTGTCAAAATCTAGGGGTGTTTTACCCTTCTCCCTCCCAATTGATGCCACTCCTTTTGAAGTGTCTCACCTCCACCAGTTTCTCCTCCAAAGGGGACATTGACCTTTAAAGATGCTTGGCAAAACATTTTGTTACACAATCGAAACTCATCATAGGTGGGTCTACAGCCTAAGGGAAGCCCAATGACAGCGTGTTGAGCCAGTCAGTCTTGTACTGAATTCTGATCTATAAGGTGTCGGAAAAATTCAGTAGAATCCAGCTCATGACAATGGAACTGTTTTCAAAATGAAAAAGTCAGAAATCAGTAAAAAAAATATATCTGCAGTTAAGACATGCATAGGGCCTATCTTCTGTGTACTTCTAAGTCTTCAAAGTCATAATCTAGGCTCTGAATTAAAATCTGAAAGGTTTACTCTCCCATACCAGCTACTTTCTAAGATAGTAAAAACCCCATTATTTAGAATTTGACCTTAGTTTTGGGGCTATGAGTTAAGAAACCCAACAGAGCTAAATCAGGACATACGCAGGGTGCCAATTCACAAAAATAGGAGGGGCAAGATTCCTTTTTGTTGTTTCGAACGAAGATACAAAAAAACAGTGCTTCTCAGAATCTAGGGTACAATTTATTCCACTGAAAAAAACCTACTTTTTATAAAGCTAAGGAGGTAATTGCCTCTGTAAGGAGGCCTTATTTTGTGTAAATTTCGTAACTCAATTTTATTATAGCTTGGAATTCCCTTTCGCTTCATAGATCAGAAATATAGCGACAATTTCAAATTAGCTTGAATTTGAAAATAATGTCTATGCATAACTAGTCATAAATCTTGTAGTGACACTCTTTGTCCAAGAATCAAACGAACTTTGAACCCGTGATATGTTAAGACCTAATTTAGACCAGTTTCGCAAGTCCTTGAAGGACTAGAAAAGAAACTACTTTTGACAAAAGATGGTTGATTGGCAAGGAGGGAGGGAAGGTCGGTAAACGGATCAAGTAGCAAAGAGAATATAACTTATGGATGAGAGACAAATCGGGTTAGTTTTGCCTCGGAACCAAGGAATATGAGTATTTTCTTTATGAATTAGGATAAAAAGCCACTACTAGCCTGCATGAATTTCCTTTGAAAATAACACTAAAATAAAGTAACAAACTTCAGAGAGATTTCTGTCACTGGGATTAAATCAAGATCCTACTTTGAATTAATTTAATACTTTCATTTAAGCCACATAAACTGTAATTAGGGCGAAAATTTCCCTTTGAGGGTTGCCAATAGATTTATAGAGGGTTTTGAATCTTACTAATAGTGATGTAATCCTGAGGTCCTTTGTGATTAATAAAAGGATGTATAATCTAATTAAAATTGATGAGAGGCGGAAATATCTTAAGACTCTTATTAGGTTTTATTCATTTGGTGGTTGGTATTTCAGTTTATATATTTCAATTAGCAGAGCCTTGAGCCATTTGGACAAAACAGTATTTTAAGGTTAGAATAAGCCAAATTAAATTTCTTCCCAGAAATTTAAACTTTGAATAACTGAGGATTCAAAGAGGAAAGGAACCTTAACCAAGAAAAGAAGGCTAGGAGAGCCATTTGCGCTTCCCCTTGTCAGCCTAGAGTCCCTTGAGGCTTAGCTTGACTTATAAAGACCTTATATCCGAAAATTGGAATCACCAGAAAATAACATTAATTAACACCACCCCCCCCTTTGTGCAATTTTCAGACGTTTATACGAAGAGGAACACCGTTCCCTTTTTAATCATTCTTTCATTTCGTTAACCCTGTACTGCATGTTTATACAAAGGTGACCTTAATGTTTATACAGGTAGGTTTAGGGAAAAAGGGAACAATATTATCAACGTAAGAATTTCCAAACCTTTATGTCCAGATATTTTCAATTAAGCTCTCCCTGCTAAAGTTAAAGCTTGATAAAGGTCCAAACAATACGCAGCCCTTTCGAGAAATAATAAGAGAATCTCTTGGTTTGGTTTATTGAAAATTTGAATTAAAAGCAAGTACGGTTGTCCGTAGCTTAGCTAAAGATTAACTTGAACCAAAGGATTCTAATTACACAGAACTCAAGTCTTGACTAGCTTTTCAAGTGTAACCTTTTTCAGTAGAAACATTCGTTAGCTTAGGATTAATTTAATCTTTTCGGTAAACATTGGTGGATTTGAACAAGTAGATCATTAGACCTTAGACCTAGAAGAGGTGTGGAAGTATTCAACATAAGCAGAATTAGAATATTTTTCTTTTTATCTTCTTTTGTAAATAAAAATCTGTTGTTACTGAATTCTGAGTATTGGTTTCTTACCTAAGCCTCAGTGTATATCACACTACCAAATTTATTAGCCCTGTAAGTAAGGAGAAACCTTACAACTGGTCGAAGCGGTACTCAAGTTCGGTACAACTTTCGTTTAGGTGGGGGAGGATTAATTAAATTTATAAAATTTGGTAAAATTTAGTCCTGTTCCTCACAAGACGGTGTGGGTTCAGTTTTCCAAACCTATCCAAGACAGAAAAGTTTGAAAAAGTGTTCATTAAAGAAAATTATAACCTTAAAGGGAAGGTCAGAAAGACTTATCTTTTATCTTTCTAAGATTCTTTCTTTCTCCTCCTTTTCTTTCTCTTTGCTACAAGTTCTAGTTTCCGTATCATCTGTAGCTTGCTTAAATCCTTTTTAACACTAGTGTCATAGTTAAATCATCTTCAAAGGAGTAAGCATACTATTAGCCTTGAGGATTAATTTAAATCAAGACATTGAGCTAATTCTTATGCAAATTATAAACTAACTCATTTCATTAGTTTGAAACAATTTAAAAGTTCAAAACGTTTCCCATGTTAAGAGTTTATAAGGATAGAACAATCATG
>NC_142809.1:4734237-4796237 GCF_049724085.1 Artemia sp. Qi Xiang Cuo
GGAAAATCCCTCCATGGAAAGTTAATCTCACATAAAATACCCCCCACCAGGAAAATTTATTCCGGATAGTTCCATTATAACTAAAAATCCCCCCCCCCAAAAAAAAAAAAATTCTGGGGACAGTTCCAAGTGAAAATGTTTTTATAGCGAACATTCATTGGAAAAACTTTTATTTGAAAAGACTATTTTTAAAATCATGCCGGAAATTCAGTATTCTGGCAAAAAGCTTTCCCAAAAATACCCCACCCTCTAGTGGAAAGTTACTTCCACCGAAAATGCCCTCTCGAAAATTTATTCCGTGGAAATCTCTCCCTCGAAGAATTTCTCTCGTGAAAAATCTCCCCTCCCCTTGGAAAGATACTCTTAGAAAATTCCAACCCGGTAACATTTTTCCCCCAGACGATTCCCCTTAACATCTCCAAGTGTAAAATTGAGTCTGCAAAGAGAAAGCAAGACTAAATAAAAGAAATCCGTATAAAAGAAATTCTGGCAAATTCCCCAAGCGTAGAACTCCCCCTGGAAAGTTCATACCCCGAGAACTTACCCCCCCCCCCACCATGAAAAATTCGCCACATGGAAAGTCCCCCCCCCCATAAAATTCAACTTCTGCCCCCACCCGAAGAACGTATGCAAACTCCGCAAAAAGGTAGATTTTATAACTTAAAAGACCGTTCGCCAGGGGTCGAGGGGGGCTATGTTATCTCCAAAGGTTTAGTTACTGAGCTTTTTAACTATACCGAACAAAATGTCTATTTCAAAATTTTGATCGAAGGACTGTCAGTAAAAAGAGGAAAGGGGGGAAGGGGGCTAGTTCTCCACCAATATCTTTGGTCACTTTAAAAGGGAACTTAAACTTTTAATTTCTGTTTTTAATTCTTGATATTATCGGACTATTGGTTTTATGCAATCACCCATGGAAAAAAAAAAAAAAAAAAATAAACACGCATCCGTGAACTTTCTTCTGGCAAAAACACAAAATTCCACATTTTTTCAGACGAGACCTTGAAACTTCTACAATAGGGTTTTCGGATAAGCTTAACATGATGATAATATTTTCATTAAGATTCTTTGACTTTTAAAGGGTGTCTTTTCCCTTTTTCCAAAGCCAGACGAATTTTCTTAAGATTGTAGCTTTTGATTTGTATGTAATAACTCAGCACTTGAGAATAGCGAGCAGTGCATGATTTATGCACTATAATATAACTATATTCAATTATATTTTGTTTTTACTGTTATGGAGGTAGTCTAGAGGTAGGCCAAATTAGGTCTTTCATTTCTTATCAAAGCTTATCAAACAGCATATCATTTGAAAGCTATCCTTCTTCTGAACATGTGTCTAGTGTTGTTTCCAACATTAAACCTAAAAGGGCCAGACAAATCCTCTTTTGCTCCCCATCTCCCCTTTCCTCTCAAACCCTCCATGTCAAAACAAGAAAGATGAAAATATGTAAAGAGATTTGTTATAGTGAGATGTATCTTAATTAGAGAATGTTTCCATTGCCTAGGAATGTCCTAGCTCCATAAACCCCCTACTCCTGAATATAAGTACCTCCCAAAGAAAAACATGGTAAATGTCAAATTTGGTTCTAAAACTATTGGATAAGACTTGGATATTTAAAATCTTTATGTCAGGAGCTTTCAAATGAGGTGTTGCATGACTATATTCAATTATATTTTGTTTTTACTGTTATGGAGGTAGTCTAGAGGTAGGCCAAATAACGATGTTTGCATGTTTTGTCAAAGCTTATCAAACAGCACATCATTTGAAAGCTATCCTTCTTCTGAACATGTTTCTAGCGTTGGTCTTCTACATCAAACCTAAAACGGGCCACACAAATCCTCTTTTGCCTCCCATCTCCTCTTTCCCCTCAAACCCTCCATGTCAAAACAAGAAAGATGAAAATTCGTAAAGAGATTTATCAAAGTAAGATATATATTAAATAGAGAATGTTTTCATTGCCTAGGAATGTCCTAGCTCCATAAACCCCCCTACTCCTGAATCTAAGTACCTCCCAAAGAAAAACATGGTAAATTCAAATTTGGTTCAAAAACTATTGGATAAGGCTTGGATATTTAAAATCTTTATGTCAGAAGATTTCTAAATGAGGTGTCACATGAGTATATTCAATTATATTTTATTTTTACTGTTATGGAGGTAGTCTAGAGGTAGGCCAAATAAGATTTTGCAAGTTTTGTCAAAGCTTATCTAACAGCACATCATTTGAAAGCTATCCTTCTTCTGAACATGTTTCTAGCGTTGTTTTCTACATTAAACCAAAAGGGGTCACACAAATCCTCTTTTGCCTCCCATCTCCCCTTTTCTCTCAAACCCTCCATGTCAAAACAAGAAAAATTAAAATTCGTAAAAAGATTCTTTATAGTAAGATATATCTTAAATGGAGAAGGTTTCATTCCCTTGGAATGTCCAAGCTTCATAAACCCCCCTTTCCCTGAATATAAGCACCTCCCAAAGAAAACATGGCAACTTCATATTTGGTTCAAACATTATTGCATAAGACTAGGATATTTAAAATATTTATGTCATGAGCTTTCAAA
This sequence comes from Artemia sp. Qi Xiang Cuo, assembly GCF_049724085.1. Lineage (NCBI taxonomy): Eukaryota > Metazoa > Arthropoda > Branchiopoda > Anostraca > Artemiidae > Artemia > Artemia sp. Qi Xiang Cuo. Next base: position 4,736,794 of record NC_142809.1, read on the forward strand.
TGAGGTGTCGCATGACTAAGTTCAGTTATATTTTATTTTTTACTGTTATGGAGGTAGTCTAGAGGTAGCCCAAATGAGGTCTTTAATTTTTTGTCAAAGCTTATCAAACAACACATTATTTGAAAGCTATCCTTCTTCTGAACATATTTATAGTGTCGGTTTCCACATAAAACCTAAAACGGCCTCAAAATACTCTTTTGCCTCCCATCTTCCCTGTCCTCTCAAACCCTCCATGTCAAAACAAGAAATGAAAATTCGAAGAAACATTCGTTAAATGAAAATGAACACTCGTACAAAGATTCTTTACAGTAAGATATATCTTAAATGGAGAAGTTTTACCTTGCATAGGAATGTCCTAGCTGTATAAACCCTCCTACCTCTTAATGTAATTAACTCCCAAAGAAAAACATGGCAAATTCATATTTGGTTCAAGAACTATTGGATATGATTTGGATATTTAAAATCTTTATGTCAGGAGCTTTCAAACGAGGTGTCGCATGACTATATTCAATTATATTTTATTTTTTGCTGTTATGGAGGTAGTCTAGAGGTTGCCCAAATGAGGTTTTTCACTTTTTGTCTAAGCTTATCAAACAGCACATCATTTAAAAGCTACCCTTCTTCTGAACATGTTTCTAGTGTCGGTTTCCACATAAACCCTAAAAGAGCCCCACAAATCATCTTTTGCCTTTCCTCTCCTTTCCTCTCATACCCTCCAGGTCAAAACAAGAAAAATGAAAACTCGTACAAAGATTCTTTATAGTAAGATGTATCATAGATGGAGAAGTTTTCCGTGCCTAGGAATTTTCTAGCTCCATAAACCCCCTACCCTTGAATATAAGTCCCTCCCAAAGAAAAACATGGCAAATTCAAATTTGATTTAAAAACTATTAGATAAGACTTGGATATTTATAATATTTATGTCAGGAGCTTTCAAATGAGGTGTCGCATGACCATATTCAATTTTATTTTATTTTTTACTGTCATGGAGGTAGTCTAGAGGTAGGCCAAATGAGGTCTTTTATTTTTTGTCAAAGATTATCAAACAGCACATCATTTGAAAGCTATTCTTCTTCTGAACATGTTTCTAGTGTCAGCTACTACATCAAACCTAAAAGGGCCACACAAATCCTCTTTTGCCTCTCGTCTCCCCTTTCCTCTCAAACCCTCCGTGTCAAAACAAGAAAAATAAAAATTCGTAAAAAAATTCGTTATAGTAAGATATATCTTAAATAGAGAAGTTTTCCTTGCCTAGGAATGTTCTAGCTTTATAAACCCTCCTACCTCTGAATGTAAGTACTTCCCAAATAATAACATGACAAATTCAAATTTGGTTCAAAAACTATTGGGTAAAACTTGGATATTTAAAATCTTTATGTCAGGAGCTTTCTAATGAGCTCTCGCATGACTATATTCAGTTATATTTTATTTTTTACTGTTATGGAGGTAGTATAGAGGTAGTCCAAATGAGGTCTTTGATTTTTTGTCAAAACTTATCAAGCAGCACATCATTTGAGAGCCATCCTTCTTCTGAACATGTTTCTAGTGTTGTTTTCTACATCAAACCTAAAAAGGCCACATAAATCCTCTTTTTCCTCTCATTTCGCCTTTCCTCTCAAACCCTCCAGGTCAAAACAAGAGAAATGAAAACTCGTACAAAGATTCTTTATAGTAAGATGTATCTTAAATGGAGAAGTTTTCCATGCCTAGGAATGTCCTAGCTCCAGAAACCCCCCTATCCATGAATATAAGTACCTCCCAAAGAAAAACATGGCAAATTAAAATTTTATTCAAAAACTATTAGGTAAGACTTGGATATTTAAAATCTTTATGTCAGGAGCTTTCAAATGAGGTGTTGCATGACTATATTCAATTATATTTTATTTTTTACTGTTATGAAGGTAGTCTAGAGGTAGCCCAAATGAGGTCTTTCTTTTTTTGTCTAAGCTTATCAAACAGCACATCATTTGCGAGTTATCCTTCTTCTGAATATGTTTCTAGCGTTGTTTTTTACATCAAACCTAAAAGGGCCAAACAAATCCTCCTTTGCCTCCCATCTCCCCTTTCCTCTCAAACCCTCTATGACAAAACAAGAAAAATGAAAGTTTGTAAAAAGATTCGTTATAGTAAGATATAGCTTAAATGGAGAAGATTTCATTGCCTAGGAATGTTCCATAAACCCCAGACCCCTGAATATAAGTACCTCCCAAAGAAAACCATGGCAAATTCAAATTTGGTTCAAAAACTATTGGATAAGACTTGGATATTTAAAATTTTTATGTGAGGAGCTTTCAAATGAGGTCTCGCATGACTATATTCAATTATATTTAATTTTTTACTGTTATGGAGGTAGTCTAGGGGTAGGCAAAATGAGATGTTTCATTTTTGGTCAAAGCTTATCTAACAACACATCATTTGAAAGCTATCCTTCTTCTGAACATGTTTCTAGCGTTGTTTTCTACATCAAATGATTCTTTGACTGAATGTTATCTATAGTTAGGCTCTTATACTTCCGTTATTGACAAGGATCATTATTTACTTACCATTCATTACTATTAAGAATTTGATTTTTTTTTGCTCCAACCAAACCAAATAGGAAAACTTTGTAGAAGGCTGGTTAGGGTTTACTCAGTTACAAATTATATTTTCATTATTATGAGTCGAAATCTTTTGGCTGGCAGCCAACAAGGGGGCAACAAATACTTTTTCTATGGGTTTTTCCTATTTTGATCTCTTTCCTTTGGTGTCCTTATTAATGATGTACGGTCCCAAACTTCCAGGGGGGCCTGGCCGCTGCTCCGCCCATGTCAGCGCCCCAGCGTGGTAATTAGCAATATTAAAAAATCGTCTTTTTTACAGTAATTTTCTGTCTAAACAGTAATCTTTTTCTTTTTTTTAAGATCCTTCTCAGGAAAGAATTTACTCTGTACCTGAATTTACAGCAGAAGTATATATAACGAACAATAGTGAAAAGTTTTTTTAAAATTGATATCAAACAGTTCGTGGTAACGAACTGTAATTAAGGAGCGACCCGGCTCAATGGTGACCGAAACTGTAGAAAACGGAATTTTGATACCAATAGATACATCAAAAGAATCAGATTTTAATGCTTATTTAGAATATATAAATTTCATCAAGTTTAGTCCTACCTATCAAAAGTTACGTGCCTGAGAACATTTGGCTGATTTTCGAAAAAAGGGGAAAAGACCCCCTAAAAGTTATAAAACCCTAATAAAAATCACACCATCATATTCAGCGTATCAGAGAACTCTACTGCGGAGGTTTCAAGATCCTATCTACAAAATGTGGAATTTTGCATTTTTTGCCAGAAGAAAGATCACGGATGCGTGTTTCTTTGTTTATTTGTTTTTTTTTTGTTTTTTTTCCAAGGAGTGATCCAGTCGACCCGTTGGTCCTGGAATGTAGCGAGACGGCTCATTCCGACGGAAATTAAAAGTTCTATTGCTCTTAGTGCTTTTAAGAGACCAAAAAAATAAAGAGCAACTAGGCCCCATCCCACGCTAACTTTTTCCCCAAAGTCACCCGATCAAGATTTTTTAGATAGCCATTTTGTTCAGCATGGTCGAAAATATGATAACTATGTCTTTTAGGATGACTTAATCCCCCAAAGTCCCCGGGGGGAGGGGTGAAAGTTATTAACTTTACCAAATGTTAACATGTAGTTTTGGTTATTGGGAAGTATACAGACGTTTTCAGAGGGGATGTTTTCTGGTAGAGGGGGGGAGTGGGTCGGGGGTTGTGTGGGAGGATCTTACCATGAAGGAAGTTTTCATGGGAGAAGGGACATTGCTATGAAGGGGGCGCCGGATTTCCCAGTATTATTAAAAAAAAAAAAAAATCAGAAATTAAATATAAACAAACAAGTTTTTCAACTGAAATTAAGGAGCAACATCAAAACTTAAAACGACAGAAAACATTACGTACACGATTGGTTTCATCCCCTAGTCAATACCTCGCTCTTAAAGCGAAAGATCTTTTAGAACTTTCATAAGAGCTATTTATTCTAATTAACGGCATGTGTGATTAAGGGGTCTTTTTTAAAGAATTGGAACAAATTCGAACTTTAACTTAAAGAGCAAGGTATTGACTAGGGGGCGAACCCTCTAATATACGTATTAAAAATATATGAATATAGAGGTTCGTTACGTAAGCTAATTCGTAAGTTACGTATATTTATTACTAATAAAAACGTTCGTAAATAAAATCAAACAGGTTTCAAGAAAGCCATTTAACCAAATAAAAATAAAATTAATATTCAATTTTTTTTTAATTATTCATATACGGTGAGCCAAAATCAAAACCTGCATTAATTGAAAAAGGTTTAAAAATTAGATAAAAAAAACAAGTTTTTTTTTTAACTGAAAGTAAGGAATGACGTTAAAACTTAAAACGAACAGAAATTATTCCGTATATGAAAGGGGCTGTCCCCTCCTCAATGCCTCGCTCTTTACGCTAAAGTTTGACTTTCCCACAACTCTATTTTTTTTAAACAATGAAAAACTTTAGCGTAAAGAGCGAGGCGTTGAGGAGGGGACAGCCCCTTTCATATACGGAATAATTTCTGTTCGTTTTAAGTTTTAACGTGGTTCCTTACTTTCAGTTAAAAAAAAAAATTGTTTTTTTTTTATTTAATTTAATATCAAAGCGCGCTAGTTGGTTATAAATATTTCTGCTGTTGTGCTGTACGAAGATTCATTCTTTGCTGGTAAAACAGCAATAAAATCAGAAACCCAAAGGGAAATCTAGCCTAATTAGTGGAAACTTACAAGCAAAGGATATACACTTGACGGGTGTCATAAATAATTTTTACGTCTAAGACGTTGTGTAGCGTACTTGCTAAATTTTATCCTAAGCAGCGATCAAATCAAAAACCCCAGAGATTCTTTTCCATTAAAAAACAATGATACATTTGTTGAAAGTGGTGATGTAAGATCTTGGCACAGACTGATTTGACAGTTTGACAAGATTCTATGGTTTCATAAAAGTACACTGGAAACACCATGAACTGTATAGGATCCAGGGTGGAAGCAGGGGAAACAACCACCCCCCTACCAAGATTTTTATTGCATCTTCATTTGTTTTTTCTTGTTTTTACCTTTTTAAAAAATAAACTTGTCAATTCGTTAAATTATTTGCACCCGTGTCACATTTCCCCTCACCCAAGATGCTGCTCTAGATATGCCTTTCGTCATGAGTACATAAGTACCCAAGTAACTAATTTGTTAGATTCTTTAAATTAAATAAAACACAAATTTTTTTTAACTGAAAGTAAGGAGCAATATTAAAACTTAAAATAAACAGAAATTATTCCATATATGGAAGGGGCTGTCCCCTCCTCAACGCCTCGCTGATGCCAAATATGCATTCCCAAGTTACCAAATTTTACCAGGTTACCATTCCCGTGTTGAAAATCTTGAAACTGATTGCTGACGTGTTAACTTTTCTGAAAACTTATTACAATAATGTAAACGGTGAACTGATATTTATGAAGGTAGTTATTATTCTCCTTAAATTATATTTCAATGTTTAATAGGTAGTGTTGTTGATTTAGCCCGAAAAATATAAAATAAAAACGGACAGTAAAATTTAGGCTATCAGTACCTAATTAACACAATTACGTGGACATCCATTTATCTATTATTATTTATTGTTTGAAACGGATACACGAAGCCGTATAGAAAAGCAAAAATCTCTTTTACATGTCAGTGATATTATGGATCAAATGCAGGAAGAGAAGAGGTGGGGTTACAATATTTTAACCACCCTCCCCATAATTTTTTTTACTAGTCAATTTGTCAAAAAATGTAAGTAAAATGAAATTCCTTCCAAATTTAGCTCCTTGATGATGCCATACAGTTGTGTAGATAATATTACGATTCAATATTGATAACAAATCGGTCGGATAATCTTGAGAAAACAAGGAATTATATCTTTCAAAGTTAAGCAGTCAAATCGCTGGGGAGCAGTCACTTATTTTGTTGTCTCGCTTTCTTTTTTTCTTCTTAGTCATGGTTGCAGGGATACAATCGTAACTGGCAGAATTCATAGTAACTGTAAGCTTAAACACACGGCTCAAACCCCTACAACCAACTAATTTATATGGAAGCTAAAATTGTATATTGTTAGATGTATGCAATGTTGCCACTTCCTATTTTTCAGAATTCTAAAACCCTTGTTATAAAACATTTCCAATACCAAAATGGTTAAGATCCTCCCCCCCCCCCAATTTTCTAAATTCTTTCCATAGCGTTTTTAAAGCCCATTGCTATACTGACTTTTAAGGCCAATTATTCAAGAACGCCTATTTTCAAACTGAAGACCAGTTACTTTTCTATTGCCTCTCTTTTAAACATTTATTTTCATTCGCAACTTCTGAGCTTAAGCTTGTACTTGATTAATAGATTTTGGAGAACCATGTGTGGTATTCAGTCTCTGCACGTTTGTCACATCAGTTAGTATCACATGGGCCCAAATACTAACTCCCATTTTTAAAGGGAAAGAAAGATTTATTACACAAATCAACACAGTATCTAGAGTGATTACAGGGTATTCTGAACCGGAGTATGGTGTCAAAACTGGGTAGAGACTTTCTTAAACAAAGCATCCTGTCTGTAATTCTAAACCCCAAGACTGAAGGGACCGACAGAGTTTCAACATTATTCATTGATTTAATGAGGTAACAAGCTGAGATACAAATCTGGTTGTATTTGTTCATAACGTCTTATTTTTTAGTTATCCAAATTTTACTATTTTGGTTGTATTGAAATGTAACGCGAAAAGATTCTTTTAATAAAACGGGGGACTAATGAACGTGTGTCTACAGCTAAGTACGTGTAAACAGCTAAGTGTTTACAGGACGAATGAAAATTGATACGAACAACGGTTGGGTTCTAGGTGTTTACCCCCCCCCCCCTCCGCTCCCGAGGAAAATACCGCTCGCCGAAAATATCCCCATAGGAAATATACTCCCCTCGGGAAAATAACCCCCCGCGGAAAACAGTTTTCCAAATTTGAGAATTTTATTTTAGTTTGTTTTTAGTTTTGTTGAGAAGACCTCAGGAAAGTGAAAAAGAGGAATTTACACACTTTCCTCACCAACTATCTTAGAAATTTAGACAAAAAATTATAAATCCATTTTTTTGTTGACCCGAATCATATGAACTTCTGCGATTTATGGCTGTAGTCGGCGCCAAATTAAAAGAAAAGAAGAAGAAAAATCATGTATATTAGGTAGAGAGAAGTTAAGATTGTTGTTTCGTCCTTATTTTGTGACCCCTACCCCCCTAATGTGCAAATATGTTTCTAATATTTCCCAAATTTGTTTCTAAAGTATTATGTTTTCATCTTACTTTGGTATATTTCATTAGGATTGAGCGCCATAGAAATATATTTAAAGCACATTAGGTAGGGGGCATTTCATAGAAGTACCTAGCTTATGTATTATGATAAAAAGTCTATTTTTCTAGTTTTTGTTACTAATTTGCCGAGTTTCTCCTTTTTTACACTTTGTTACCAAGAACTCTTTGAAAACCTGGTGTTCTACTGGAAACAAAAACTTGGCTCAAAAAACAGTGTTTTCTTAGGAGCAGAAAATTTGATAAGAAGCCTACACAAAATAAACGAAAAATATTCAAGGCTTTCAAAGCGTGTCGCTAGGTATGATATCGATAACTTTTCAATGGCATGGCCAATTATTTGATAAATGTCAACAAATTTTGCACGTGCGAAATGAAAGAAAATAGCAAATGAAAGTTTTTCTTTCGAAATGAAAGAGAAAACTTGAAGCTGACAGATAAAATTCATGTTTCGCAGGTTGCGCAAGATATCTCCCAACTAGCTGGTCATATGTTTCCGATAATTGTAGCATTTCGAAATTAGAGCTTTACTGAAAACTCAAAACTTACATCCCCCTAATAACAAAATGCCCTTTTTGGAGTAAACAGTTCCACGAGTAGTCTGTAGAAACTAAAAAATCGACTTGTGTGTCTTTCAATAGTTTTAATCGACTAAGCTCCATTTTCAGTGAAGTGCTGGTAATCCATGTAATCGACGGTAATGCATATATGAGCTTATAGTTTCTAAATTTATCATGTTCTGTTGCTTGCATAAGATGATCTTGAGGGTTGAATTATCCTATGCCCCTTTTTATTTCGTTCTTTAAAAATGAACAATTTTTTCCATTCCATCTTAGCTTGTCATGTAAAGATGTAGATACTTTTATTTTTGCTTTTAATTATTCTTTCTATTACCAGGTGGACTGTAAAAAGGGTTAAAAACGTTAATGGAGTTTTCATCACCATGTAGAGATGCGTTAAACTCGTACTAAATTGTCAGCACAGAACTGTTTTCAATACTGTCATACTTTCGCAAAACGTCCATAGCAATATCCAAAAGAAATGCGTCCGACGTCAAGTGACCTTTCCTAAAGCCGAACTGAGTTTCGCTTAACATCCCTGTTTTCGTAAGGTAATCATATAGCCTTTTATACACAATTTTTTCAAATATTTTTGAAAACAGGGGAAGGATTGATATAGGTCTATAATTTTCGATATCTAGCTTACACCCACCTTTATAAAGAATTTACCTTTAACGAGATTCATTAACGAGAGTATAGACCGTCGTCTCGTCTCATCGTATCATCTGTAAGTCTCATCGGTATCATGGGTCTATAGATGGCTGAAAGCTAGTAAAGAACAAACAGCGGTACATATTGGACAGCTGACTGCTGGGTTAGCTGCTGATTAAAAATAAATTTTAACATAAGTTGGGCGCGAAACCCTTATGCCTTCCCAAGACCAAAACAAAATTTTCACTTCATTGAAAAAATATAAATATTTTTACTTTTATAACTTTAATCAATCAAATAATATAAACATTTTAATTGCTAGATATCAGTTTATGTCTATTAAACTGACAATGCACATTCATTTGTATTTTTTCAGTAAAGTGCAAATTTTGTTCTGGCCTTGGGAAGGCATAGCTTTTGGGTCTAACTTATGTTAATTTCCCAGGAAAACCAATCCCAGGAAACCAAATTTTCGGAAAAATTAGTTGCTGTTGCTGAGATAAAAGTTATACACATTAATTGCTACTACAGAGAGATAGTGTAATAATCATAATAATCTAATAAATTTTACAGAAAAATAAATTTGGGTCACGATATACCTTTTAAAACACCAATTTCAATGTGTCAGTGTAGTCACTTTGTGAAAGAGACTGTCAGACTGAAGAGTGTAGGTCCCAGGTTCGAACCCCCCAGGTTCGATCCCTAGTTAGGCATCGCAAATTTTTTTTCGCAATTATCCTTTTTTTTGTATCCAAAACTTTCTGGCCTTGGCCTTGGGTAATATAACGAGATTCATTAACGAGAGTATAGACAGTCGTCTCATCTCATCGTCTCATCTGTAAGTCTCATCGGTATCATAGGTCTATAGATGGCAGAAACCTAGTAAAGAACATGCCATGGCACATATTGGACTGCTGTCTGCTGAGTTAGCTGCTGATTAAAAAGGAAATTTAACATAAGTTGGGCGAAAAACCCCTATGCCCTCCCAAGGCCAGAACAAAATTTGCACTTCACTGAAAAAATATAAATGTTTTTACTTTTATAACTTTAATACATCAAACAATATAAACAGTCTGATTACTAAATCTCTGTTTATGTCTATTAAACTGACAATGCACATTCATCTGTATTTTTTCCGTAAAGGGAAAATTTTGTTCTGGCCTTGGGAAGGCATAGGGGTTTTGCGCCTAACTTATGTTAATTTCCCAGGAAAAACAATCCCAGGAAATGAACTTTTCAGAAAAATTAGTAGCTGTTTCTGAGAAAAAAATATACATATTAATTGTTACTATAGAGAGATAGTATAATAATAATAATAATCTAATGAATTTTTCAGAAAAATTATTTTGGTTCATGATATAACATTTAAAACACCAATTTGAATATGTCGGTTTAGTCAATCTCTGAGAGAGACTGTCAGAGTGAAGAATGTAGATCCCAGGTACGAACCCTCCAGGTTCAATCACTTGTTAGGTATCGCAACTTTTTTATCGTAATTATCCTTTTTTGTTTTGTATCAAATAATATCAAATCAAATTATATAAACATTTTGATTGCTAAATATCATTTTATGTATATTGAACTGACAATGCACATTCATTTGTATTTTGAGTCTCATCTCATCGTCTCATCTGTAAGTCTCATTGGTATCATGGGTCTATAGATATAAAAATTTTGATTATTAAATATCAGTTTATGTATATTAAACTGATAATATACATTAATTTTTATATTGAGATTCATTAACGAGAGTATAGACTGTCGTCTCATCTCATCGTCTCAGCTGTAAGTCTCATCGTTATCATGGGTCTATAGATGGCTGAAACCTAGTAAAGAACAATTTTTCACAAAAATTAATTTGGGTCTCAATATACCGTTTAAAACACCAATTTGAATATGTCGGTGTAGTCACTCTGTGAGAGAGACTATCAGACTGAAGAATATAGGTCCCAGGTTTGAGCCGTGGTTAGGCATCGCAACTTTTTTCGTAATTATCCTTTTTTGTTTGTATCCCCAACTTTCTGGCCTTGGCCTTGGGTGATATAATGTTATATAACGAGATTCATCAACGAGAGTATAGACTGTCGTCTCATCTCATCGTCTCATCTGTAAGTCTCATCGGTATCATGGGTCTATAGATGGCTGAAACCTAGTAAAGAACAATTTTTCAGAAAAATTAATTTGGGTCATGATATACCGTTTAAAACACCAATTTGAATATGACGGTGTAGTCACTCTGTGAGAGAGACTGTCAGACTAAAGAATGTAGGTCCCAGGCTCGAAAACCCCAGGTTTGATTCCTGGTTTGGTATCGTAACCTTTTTTCTTAATTATATTTTTTGTTTTATATTCCCAACTTTCTGGCCTTGGCCTTGGGTGATATAACGTGATATAACGAGATTCATTAACGAGAGTATAAAGTGTCGTCTCATTTCATCGTCTCATCTTTAAGTCTCATCGATATCATGGGTCTATAGATCGCTGAAACCTAGGAAATAACAAACCACGGCACATATTGGACTGCTGACTGCTGAGTTCGCTGCTAATTCAAAATTAATTTTAACATAAGTTGGGCGCAAAACCCCTTTGCCTTCCCGAGGCCAGAACAAAATTTTCACTTCACTGAAAAAATATAAATATTTTTACTTTTTTATAACTTTATTAAATCAAATAATATAAACATTTTTATTACTAAATATCAGTTTATGTCTATTAAACTGAGAATGCACATTCATTTGTATTTTTTCAGTAAAGTGCAAATTTTGTTCTGGCCTTGGGAAGGCAAAGGGGTTTTGCGCCTAACTTATGTTAATTTCCCAGGAAAACCAATCCCAGGAAACAAACATTTCGGAAAAATTAGTAGCTGTTGCTGAGATAAAGGTTATACATATTAATTGCTAAATATCAGTTTATGTATATTAAACTGACAATACACATTAATTTGTATATTGAGATTCATTAACAAGAGTATAGACTGTCGTCTCATCTCATCGTCTCAGCTGTAAGTCTCATCGTTAGCATGGGTCTATAGATGGCTGAAACCTAGTAAAGAACAATTTTTCAGTAAAATTAATTTGGGTCTTGAAATACCGTTTAAAACACCAATTTGAATATGTCGGTGTAGTCACTCTGTAAGAGAGATTGTCAGACTGAAGAATGTAGGTCCCAGGTTCGAACCCCTTAGGCTCAATCCCTGGTTAGGCATCGCAACTTTTTTTTCGTAATTTTCCTCTTTTGTTTTCTATACCCAACTTTCTGGCCTTGGCCTTGGGTGATATAACGTTATATAACGAGATTCATTAACGAGAGTATAGACTGTCGTCTCATCTCGTCGTCTCATCTGTAAGTCTCATCGATATAATGGGTCTATAGATGGCTGAAACCTACTAAAGAACAAACCACGGCACATATTGGACTGCTGACTGATGAGTTAGCTGCTGATTAAAAATTAATTTTAGCAAAAGTTGGGCGCAAAACCCCTATGCCTTCCCAAGGCCAGAACAAAATTTTCACTTCACTGAAAAAATATATAAATATTTTTACTTTTATAACTTTATTAAATCAAATAATATAAACATTTTAATTTCTAAATATCAGTTTATGTCTATTAAACTGAGATTGCACATTCATTTGTATTTTTTCAGTAAAGTGCAAATTTTGTTCTGGCCTTGGGAAGGCATAGGGGTTTTGCGCCTAACTTATGTTAATTTCCCAGGAAAACCAATCCCAGGAAACAAACTTTTCGGAAAAATTAGTAGCTGTTGCTGAGATAAAGGTTATACACATTAATTGCTACTATATAGAGATAGTATAATAATCATAATAATATAATACATTTTTCAGAAAAATTAATTTGGGTCATGATATACCGTTTAATACACCAATTTGCATATGTAGGTGTAGTCACTCTGTGAGAGAGACTATCAGGCTGAAGAATGTAGGTCCCAGGTTCGAACCCCCCAGGTTCGATCCCTTTTTAGGTATTGCAACTTTTTTTTCGTAATTATCCTTTTTTTGTTTTGTATCCCCAACTTTCTGGCCTTGGCCGTGGGTGATATAACGTTATATGACGAGATTCATTAACGAGAGTATAGACTGTCGTCTCATCTCATCGTCTCATCTGTAAGTCTCATCGGTATCATGGGTCTATAGATGGCTGAAACCCAGTAAATAACAAACCACGGCACATATTTGACTGCTGACTGCTGAGTTAGCTGCTGATTAAAAATTAATTTTAACAAAAGTTGGGCGCAAAACCCCTTTGCCTTCCCAAGACCAGAACAAAATTTTCACTTCACTGAAAAAATATAAATATTTTTACTTTTATAACTTTAATAAATCAAATAATATAAACATTTTAATTACTAATTATCAATTAATGTTTATTAAACTGACAATGCACATTCATTTGAATTTTTTCAGTAAAGTGCAAATTTTGTACTGGCCTTGGGAAGGCATAGGGGTTTTGCGCCTAACTTATGTTAATTTCCTAGGAAAACCAATCCCAGAAAATCAACTTTTCGGAAAAATTAGTAGATGTTGCTGAGATAAAAGTTATACACATTAATTGCTACTATAGAGAGATATTATAATAATCATAATGATCTAATAAATTTTTCAGAAAAATTAATTTGGGTCATGATGTACCATTTAATACACTAATTTCAATATGTTGGTGTAGTCACTCTATGAGAGAGACTGTCAGGCTGAAGAATGTAGGTCCCAGGTTCAAACCCTCCAGGCTCGATCCCTGGCAAAGCATCGCAACTTTTTTTTCGTAATTATCCTTTTTTTGTTTTGTATCCGCAACTTTCTGGCCTTGGCCTTGGTTGATATCACTGAAAAAATATAAATATTTTTACTTTTATAACTTTAATAAATCAAATAATATAAACATTTTAATTGCTAATTATCAGTTAATGTCTGTTAAACTGACAATACAAATTCATTTGAATTTTTTCAGTAAAGAGCAAATTTTGTTCTGGCCTTGGGAAGGCATAGGGGTTTTGCGCCTAATTTATGTTAGGCGTAACTTTTCGGAAAAATTAGTAGCTGTTACAGAGATAAAACTTTTCGGAAAAATTAGTAGCTGTTGCTGAGATAAAAGTTATACACATTAATTGCTACTATAGAGAGATAGTATAATAATCATAATAATCTAAAAAAAATTTCAGAAAAATTAATTTGGGTCACGATATACCGTTAAAAACACCAATTTGAATATGTCGGCGTATTCACTCTGTGAGAGAGACTGTCAGACTGAAGAATGTAGGTCCCAGGTTCGAACCCCCCAGGTTTGATACCTGGTTTGGCATCGCAACTTTTTTTTCGTAATTATCCTTTTTTTTGTATCCCCAACTTTCTGGCCTTGGCCTTGGGTAATATAACGAGATTCATTAACGAGAGTATAGACAGTCGTCTCATCTCATCGTCTCATCTGTAAGTCTCATCGGTATCATGGGTCCAAAGATGGCAGAAACCTAGTAAAGAACAAGCCATGGCGCATATTGGACTGCTGACTGCTGAGTTAGCTGCTGATTAAAAAGGAAATTTAACATAAGTTGGGCGAAAAACCCCTATGCCTTCAAAAGCCAGAACAAAATTTGCACTTCACTGAAAAAATATAAATGTTTTTACTTTTATAACTTTAATAAATCAAATAATATACACATTTTGATTACTAAATATCAGTTTATGTATCAGTTATGAGTATAGACTGTCATCTCATCTCATCGTCTCAGCTGTAAGTCTCATCGGTATCATGGGTCTATAGATGGCTGAAACCTAGTAAAGAACAATTTTTCACAAAAATTAATTTGGGTCTTGATATACCGTTTAAAACACCAATTTGAATATGTCGGTGTAGTCACTCTGTGAGAGAGACTGTCAGACTGAAGAATGTAGGTCCCTAGTTCGAACCCTTCAGGTTCAATCCCTGGTTAGGCATCGCAACTTTTTTTTGTAATTATCCTTTTTTGTTTTGTATCCCCAACTTTCTGGCCTTGGCCTTGGGTGATATATCGTTATATAACGAGATTCATTAACGAGAGTATAGGCTGTCGTCTCATCTCATCGTCTCATCTGTAAGTGTCGTCGGTATCATGGGTCTATAGATTTCTGAAACCTAGTAAAGAACAAACCAAGGCACATATTGGACTGCTGACTGCTGAGTTAGCTACTGATTAAAAATTAATTTAAAAAAAAAATGGATGCAAAACCCCTATGCCTTCCTAAGGCCAGAACAAAATTTTCACTTCACTGAAAAAATATAAATATTTTTTCTTTTATAACTTTATTAAATCAAATAATATAAACATTTTAATTACTAAATATCAGTTTATGTCTATTAAACTGACAATGCACATTCATTTGTATTTTTTCAGTAAAGTGCAAATTTTGTTCTGGCCTTAGGAAGGCATAGGGGTTTTGCGCCTAACTTATGCTAATTTCCCAGGAAAACCAATCCCAGGAAACTAACTTTTCGGAAAAATTAGTAGCTGTTGCTGAGATAAAAGTTATACACATGAATTGCTACTATAGAGAGATAGTATAATTATCGTAATAATCTAATAAATTTTTCAGAAATATTAATTTGGGTCATGATATACCGTTTAATACACCAATTTGAATATGTCGGTGTAGTCACTCTGTGAGAGAGACTGTCAGGCTGAAGAATGTAGGTCCCAGGTTCGAGCCCTCCAGGTTCGATTCCTGGTTAGGCATCGACACTTTTTTTTCGTAATTATCCTTTTTTTGTTTTGTATCCCCAGCTTTCTGGCCTTGGCCTTGGGTGATATAACGTTATATGACGAGATTCATTAACGAGAGTATAGACTGTCGTCTCATCTCATCGTCTCATCTGTAAGTCTCATCGGTATCATGGGTCTATAGATGGCTGAAACCTAGTAAAGAACAAACCACGGCACATATTTGACTGCTGACTGCTGAGTTAGCTGCTGATTAAAAATTAATTTTAAAAAAAGTTGGGCGCAAAACCCCTTTGCCTTCCCAAGGCCAGAACAAAATTTTCAATTCACTGAAAAAATATAAATATTTGTACTTTTATAACTTTAATAGATCAAATAATATAAACATTTTAATTACTAATTATCAGTTAATGTCTATTAAACTGACAATGCACGTTCATTTGATTTTTTTCAGTAAAGTGCAAATTTTGTACTGGCCTTGGGAAGGCATAGGGTTTTGCGCCTAACTTATGTTAATTTCCCAGGAAAACCAATCCCAGGAAACCAACTTTTCGGAAAAATTAGTAGCTGTTGCGGAGATAAAAGTTATACACATTAATTGCTACTATAGAGAGATAAAATAATAATCATAATAATCTAATAAATTTTTCAGAAAAATTAATTTGGGTCATGATATACCGTTTAACACACCAATTTGAATATGTCGGTGTAGTCACTCTGTAAGAGAGATTGTCAGGCTGAAAAATGTAGGTCCCAGGTTCAACCGCCCCAGATTCGTTCCCTGGTTAGGCATCGCAACTTTTTTTTCGTAATTATCCTTTTTTTGTTTTGTATCCCCAACTTTCTGGCCTTGGGTGATATAACGTTATATGAAGAAATTCATTAACGAGAGTATAGACTGTCGTCTCATCTTATCGTCTCATCTGTAAGTCTCATCGGTATCATGGGTCTATAGATGGCTGAAACCTAGTAAAGAACAAACCACGGCACATATTTGACTGCTGACTGCTGAGTTAGCTGCTGATTAAAAATTAATTTTAACAGAAGTTGGGTGCAAAACCCCTTTGCCTTCCCAAGGCCAGAAAAATTTTTCACTTTACTGAAAAAATATAAATATTTTTACTTTTATAACTTTAATAAATCAAATAATATAAACATTTTAATTACTAATTATCAGTTAATGTCTATTAAACTGACAATACACATTCATTTGAATTTTTTCAGTAAATTGCAAATATTGTTCTGGCCTTGGCAAGGCATAGGGGTTTTGCACCTAACTTATGTTAGGTGTAACTTTTCGAAAAAATTAGTAGCTGTTACTGAGATAAAACTTTTCAGAAAAATTAGTAGCTGTTGCTGAGATAAAAGTTATACACATTAATTGCTACTATAGAGAGATATTATAATAATCATAATAATCTAATAAAATTTTCAGAAAAATTAACTTGGGTCACGATATACCGTTTGAAACACCAATTTCAATATGTCGGTGTAGTCACTCTGTGAGAGAGACTGTCAGACTGAAGAATGTAGGTCCCAGGCTCAAACCCCCCAGGTTTGATCCCTGGTTAGGCATCGCAACTTTTTTTTTCATAATTATCCTTTTTTTTGTATCCCCAACCTTCTGGCCTTGGGTAATATAACGAGATTCATTAACGAGAGTATAGACTGTCGTCTCATTTCATCGTCTCATCTGTAAGTCTCATCGGTATCATGGGTCTATAGATGGCTGAAACCTAGTAAAGAACAAACCACGGCAGATATTTGACTGCTGACTGCTGAGTTAGCTTCTGATTACAAATTATTTTTAACAAAAGTTGGGCGCAAAACCCCTTTGCCTTCCCATGGCCAGAACAAAATTTTCACTTCACTGAAAAAATATAAATATTTTTATTTTTATAACTTTAATAAATCAAATAATATAAACATTTTAATTGCTAATTAACAATTAATGTCTATTAAACTGACAATGCAAATTCATTTAAATTTTTTCAGTAAAGTGCAAATTTTGTTCTTGCCTTGGGAAGGCATAGGGGTTTTGCACCTAACTTATGTTAGGCGTAACTTTTCGGAAAAATTAGTAGCTGTTACTGAGATAAAACTTTTCAGAAAAATTAGTAGCTGTTGCTGAGATAAAAGTTATACACATTAATTGCTACTATAGAGGAAAGTATAATAATCATAATAATCTAATAAAATTTTCAGAAAAATTAACTTGGGTCACGATATACCGTTTGAAACACCAATTTCAATATGTCGGTGTAGTCACTCTGTGAGAGAGACTGTCAGACTGAAGAATGTAGGTCCCAGGCTCGAACCCCCCAGGTTCGATCCCTGGTTAGGCATCGCAACTTTTTTTTTTCGTAATTATCCTTTTTTTTGTATCCCCAACTTTCTGGCCTTGGCCTCGGGTAATATAACGAGATTCATTAAAGAGAGTATAGACAGTCGTCTCATCTCATCGTCTCATCTGTAAGTCTCATCGGTATCATGGGTCCAAAGATGGCAGAAACCTAGTAAAGAACAAGCCATGACGCATATTGGACTGCTGACTGCTGAGTTAGCTGCTGATTAAAAAGGAAATTTAACATAAGTCGGGAAAAAAACCCTATGCCTTCGCAAGGCCAGAACAGAATTTGCACTTCACTGAAAAAATATAAACGTTTTTACTTTTATAACTTTAGTAAATCAAACAATATAAACATTTTGATGACTAAATCTCAGTTTATGTATATTAAACTGACAATGCACATTCATTTGTATTTTTTCCGTAAAGGGAAAATGTTGTTCTGGCCTTGGGAGGGCATAGGGGTTTTGCGCCTAACTTATGTTAATTTCCCAGAAAAACCAATCCCAGGAAACGAACTTATCAGAAAAATTAGTAGCTGTTTCTGAGATAAAAATATACATATTAATTGCTACTATAGAGAGATAGCATAATAATAATAATAATAATCTAATGAATTTTTCAGAAAAATTAATTTGGTTCATCATACACCGTTTAAATCACCTATTTCAATATTTCGGTGCAGTCACCCTCTGAGAGAGACTATCAGACTGAAGAATATAGGTCCCAAGTTTGAACCCTCCAGGTTTGATCCCTGGTTAGGCATCGCAACTTTTTTTTTTCGTAATTATCCTTTTTTTTGTATCCCCAACTTTCTGGCCTTGGCCTCTGGTAATATAACGAGATTCATTAAAGAGAGTATAGACTGTCGTCTCATCTCATCGTCTCATCTGTAAGTCTCATTGGTATAATGGGTCTATAGATGGCTGAAACCTACTAAAGAACAAACCACGGCACATATTGGACTGCTGACTGCTGAGTTAGCTGCTGATTAAAAATTAATTTTGACATAAGTTGGGCGCAAAACCCATATGCCTTCCCAAGGCCAGAACAAAATTTTCACTTCACTGAAAAAATACAAATGTTTTTACTTTTATAACTTTAATAAATCAAACAATATAAACATTTTGATTACTAAATATCAGTTTATATGTCAGTTATGAGTATTGACCGTCATCTCATCTCATCGTCTCAGCTGTAAGTCTCATCGGTTTCATGGGTCTATAGATGGCTGAAACCTAGTAAAGAACAATTTTTCACAAAAATTAATTTGGGTCTTGATATACCGTTTAAAGCACCAATTTGAATATGCCGGTGTAGTCACTCTTTGAGAGAGACTGTCAGACTGAAGAATGTAGGTCCCAGGTTCGAACCCCTGAGATTCAATCCCTGGTTAGGCATCGCAACTTTTTTTTCATAATTATCCCTTTTTTGTTTTGTATCCCAAACTCTCTTGCCTTGGCCTTGGGTGATATAACGTTATATAACGAGATTCATTAACGAGAATATAGACTGTCGTCTCATCTCATCGTCTCATCTGTAAGTCTCATCGGTATCATAGGTCTATAGATGGCTGAAACCTAGTAAAGAACAAGTCACGGCACATATTGGACTGCTGACTGCTGAGTTAGCTGCTGATTAAAAATTAATTTTAACAAAATTTGGGCGCAAAACCGCATATTTAATTGCTAAATATCAGTTTATGTCTATTAAACTGACAATGCACATGCACTTGTATTTTTTCAGTAAAGTGCGAATTTTGTTCTGGCCTTGGGAAGGCATAGGGGTTTTGCACCTAACTTATGTTAATTTCCCAGGAAAACCAATCCCAGGAAACCAACTTTTCGGAAAAATTAGTAGCTGTTGCTGAGATAAAAGTTATACACATTAATTGCTACTATAGAGAGATAGTATAATAATCATAATAATCTAATAAATTTTTCAGAAAAATTAACTTGGGTCACGATATACCGTTTAAAACACCAATTTAAATATGTCGGTGTAGTCACTCTGTGAGAGAGACTGTCAGACTGAAGAATGTAGGTCCCAGGTTCAAACCCCCCAGGTTCGATCCCTGGTTAGGCATCGCAACTTTTTTTTTTCGTAATTATCCTTTTTTTTGTATCCCCAACTTTCTGGCCTTGGGTAATATAACGAGATTCATTAACGAGAGTATAGACTGTCGTCTCATTTCATCGTCTCATCTGTAAGTCTCATCGGTATCATGGGTCTATAGATGGCTGAAACCTAGTAAAGAACAAACCACGGCAGATATTTGACTGCTGACTGCTGAGTTAGCTTCTGATTAAAAATTAATTTTAACAAAAGTTGGGCGCAAAACCCCTTTGCTTTCCCAAGGCCAGAACAAAATTTTCACTTCACTGAAAAAATATAAATATTTTTAATTTTATAACTTTAATAAATCAAATAATATAAACATTTTAATTGCTAATTAACAATTAATGTCTATTAAACTGACAATGCAAATTCATTTAAATTTTTTCAGTAAAGTGCAAATTTTGTTCTTGCCTTGGGAAGGCATAGGGGTTTTGCACCTAACTTATGTTAGGCGTAACTTTTCGGAAAAATTAGTAGCTGTTACTGAGATAAAACTTTTCAGAAAAATTAGTAGCTGTTGCTGAGATAAAAGTTATACACATTAATTGCTACTATAGAGAGATAGTATAATAATCATAATAATCTAATAAATTTTTCAGAAAAATTAACTTGGGTCACGATATACCGTTTGAAACACCAATTTCAATATGGCGGTGTAGTCACTCTGTGAAAGACACTGTCAGACTAAAGAATGTAGGTCCCAGGCTCAAACCCCCCAGGTTCGATCCCTGGTTTGGCATCGCAACTTTTTTTTCGTAATTATCCTTTTTTTTTGTATCCCCAACTTTCTGGCCTTGGCCTTGGGTAATATAACGAGATTCATTAACGAGAGTATAGACTGTCGTCTCATTTCATCGTCTCATCTGTAAGTCTCATCGGTATCATGGGTCCAAAGATGGCAGAAACCTAGTAAAGAACAAGCCATGACGCATATTGGACTGCTGACTGCTGAGTTAGCTGCTGATTAAAAAGGAAATTTAACATAAGTCGGGCAAAAAAAACCCTATGCCTTCGCAAGGCCAGAACAGAATTTGCACTTCACTGAAAAAATATAAACGTTTTTACTTTTATAACTTTAGTAAATCAAACAATATAAACATTTTGATGACTAAATCTCAGTTTATGTATATTAAACTGACAATGCACATTCATTTGTATTTTTTCCGTAAAGGGAAAATGTTAATCTGGCCTTGGGAGGGCATAGGGGTTTTGCGCCTAACTTATGTTAATTTCCCAGAAAAACCAATCCCAGGAAACGAACTTATCAGAAAAATTAGTAGCTGTTTCTGAGATAAAAATATACATATTAATTGCTACTATAGAGAGATAGTATAATAATAATAATAATAATCTAATGAATTTTTCAGAAAAATTAATTTGGTTTATCATACACCGTTTAAATCACCAATTTAAATATGTCGGTGCAGTCACTCTCTGAGAGAGACTATCAGACTGAAGAATGTGGGTTCTAGGTTTGAACCCTCCAGGTTTAATCCCTGGTTAGGCATCGCAACTTTTTTTTCGTAATTATCCTTTTTTTTGTATCCCCAACTTTCTGGCCTTGGCCTTTTGTAATATAACGAGATTCATTAACGAGAGTATAGACTGTCGTCTCATTTCATCGCCTCATCTGTAAGTCTCATCGGTATCATGGGCCTATAGATGGCTGAAACCTAGTAAAGAACAAACCACGGCAGATATTTGACTGCTGACTGCTGAGTTAGCTTCTGATTAAAAATTAATTTTGACATAAGTTGGGCGTAAAACCCATATGCCTTCCCAAGGCCAGAACAAAATTTTCACTTCACTGAAAAAATACAAATGTTTTTACTTTTATAACTTTAATAAATCAAACAATATAAACATTTTGATTACTAAATATCAGTTTATATATCAGTTATGAGTATTGACCGTCATCTCATCTCATCGTCTCAGCTGTAAGTCTCATCGGTATCATGGGTCTATAGATGGCTGAAACCTAGTAAAGAACAATTTTTCAGAAAAATTAATTTGGGTCATGATATACCGTTTAAAACACCAATTTCAATATGTCGGTGTAGTCACTCTGTGAGAGAGACTGTCAGACTGAAGAATGTAGGTACCAGGTTCGAACCCCCCAGGTTTGATCCCTGGTTTGGCATCGCAGCTTTTTTTCGTAATTATCCTTTTTTTTGTATCCCCAATTTTCTGGCCTTGGCCTTTGGTGATATGACGTTATATGAAGAGATTCATTAACGAGAGTATAGACTGTCGTCTCATTTCATCGTCTCATCTGTAAGTCTCATCGGTATCATGGGTCTATAGATGGCAGAAACCTAGTAAAGAACAAGCCATGGCGCATATTGGACTGCTGACTGCTGAGTTAGCTGCTGATTAAAAAGGAAATTTAACATAAGTCGGGCAAAAAAAACCCTATGCCTTCGCAAGGCCAGAACAGAATTTGCACTTCACTGAAAAAATATAAACGTTTTTACTTTTATAACTTTAGTAAATCAAACAATATAAACATTTTGATTACTAAATCTCAGTTTATGTATATTAAACTGACAATGCACATTCATTTGTATTTTTTCCGTAAAGGGAAAATGTTGTTCTGTCCTTGGGAGGGCATAGGGGTTTTGCGCCTAACTTATGTTAATTTCCCAGAAAAACCAATCCCAGGAAACGAACTTATCAGAAAAATTAGTAGCTGTTTCTGAGATAAAAAATATAAATATTAATTGCTACTATAGAGAGATAGTATAATAATAATAATAATAATCTAATGAATTTTTCAGAAAAATTAATTTGGTTCATCATACACCGTTTAAATCACCAATTTCAATATGTCGGTGCAGTCACTCTCTGAGAGAGACTAACAGACTGAAGAATGTAGGTTCTAAGTTTGAACCCTCCAGGTTCAATCCCTGGTTAGGCATCGCAACTTTTTTATCGTAATTATCCTTTTTTGTTTTGTATCAAATAATATCAAATCAAATAATATAAAAATTTTGATTGCTAAATATTATTTTATGTATATTGAACTGACAATGCACATTAATTTGTATTTTGAGTCTCATCTCATCGTCTCATCTGTAATTCTCATTGGTATCATGGGTCTATAGATATAAACATTTTGATTACTAAATATCAGTTTATGTATATTAAACTGACAATACACATTAATTTGTATATTGAGATTCATTAACGAGAGTATAGACTGTCGTCTCATCTCATCGTCTCAGCTGTAAGTCTCATCGTTAGCATGGGTCTATAGATGGGTCTATAGACTGTTGTCTCATTTCATCGTCTCAGCTGTAAGTCTCATCGTTATCATGGGTCTATAGATGGCTGAAACCTAATGAAGAACAATTTCTCACAAAAATTAATTTGGGTCTCGATATACCGTTTAAAACACCAATTTGAATATGTCGGTGTAGTCACTCTGTGAGACAAACTATCAGACTAAAGAATGTAGGTCCCAGGCTCGAGCAGTGGTTAGGCATCGCAACTTTTTTTCGTAATTATCCTTTTTTTGTTTGTATCCCCAACTTTCTGGCCTTGGCCTTGGGTGATATAACGTTATATAACGAGATTCATTAATGAGAGTATAGACTGTCGTCTCATCTCATCGTCTCATCTGTAAGTCTCAGCTGTAAGTCTCATCGTTATCATGGGTCTATAGATGGCTGAAACCTAATGAAGAACAATTTTTCACAAAAATTAATTTGGGTCTCGATATGCCGTTTAAAACACCAATTTGAATATGTCGGTGTAGTCACTCTGTGAGAGAGACTATCAGACTAAAGAATGTAGGTCCCAGGCTCGAGCAGTGGTTAGGCATCGCAACTTTTTTTCGTAATTATCCTTTTTTTGTTTGTATCCCCAACTTTCTGGCCTTGGCCTTGGGTGATATAACGTTATATAACGAGATTCATTAATGAGAGTATAGACTGTCGTCTCATCTCATCGTCTCATTAATTTTGACATAAGTTGGGCGCAAAACCCATATGCCTTCCCAAGGCCAGAACAAAATTTTCACTTCACTGAAAAAATACAAATGTTTTTACTTTTATAACTTTAATAAATCAAACAATATAAACATTTTGATTACTAAATATCAGTTTATATATCAGTTATGAGTATTGACCGTCATCTCATCTCATCGTCTCAGCTGTAAGTCTCATCGGTATCATGGGTCTATAGATGGCTGAAACCTAGTAAAGAACAATTTTTCAGAAAAATTAATTTGGGTCATGATATACCGTTTAAAACACCAATTTGATCCCTGGTAAGGCATCGTAACCTTTTTTCGTAATTATCCTTTTTTTTATTTTACATCCCCAACTTTCTGGCCTTGGCCTTGGGTGATATAACGTGATATAACGAGATTCAATAACGAGAGCATAGAGAGTTGTCTCATCTCATCGTCTCATCTGTAAGTCTAATCGATATTATGGGTCTATAGATCGCTGAAACCTAGGAAAGAACAAACCACGGCACATATTGGACTGCTGACTGCTGAGTTAGCTGCTAATTAAAAATTAATTTTAACATAAGTTGGGCGCAAAACCCCTTTGCTTTCCCAAGGCCAGAACAAAATTTTCACTTCACTGAAAAAAGAAAATGTTTTTACTTTTACAACTTTAATAATCAAATTAATAAACAATTAAATTGATTACTAAATATCAGTTTATGTATATTAAACTGACAAGACACATTAATTTGTATATTGAGATTCATTAACGAGAGTATAGACTGTTGTCTCATTTCATCGTCTCAGCTGTAAGTCTCATCGTTAGCATGGGTCTATAGATGGCTGAAACCTAATGAAGAACAATTTCTCACAAAAATTAATTTGGGTCTTGATATACCGTTTAAAGCACCAATTTGAATATGCCGGTGTAGTCACTCTTTGAGAGAGACTGTCAGACTGAAGAATGTAGGTCCCAGGTTCGAACCCCTGAGATTCAATCCCTGGTTAGGCATCGCAACTTTTTTTTCATAATTATCCCTTTTTTGTTTTGTATCCCAAACTCTCTTGCCTTGGCCTTGGGTGATATAACGTTATATAACGAGATTCATTAACGAGAATATAGACTGTCGTCTCATCTCATCGTCTCATCTCATCGTCTCATCTGTAAGTCTCATCAGTATCATAGGTCTATAGATGGCTGAAACCTAGTAAAGAACAAGTCACGGCACATATTGGACTGCTGACTGCTGAGTTAGCTGCTGATTAAAAATTAATTTTAACAAAATTTGTGCGCAAAACCGCATATTTAATTACTAAATATCAGTTTATGTCTATTAAACTGACAATGCACATGCATTTGTATTTTTTCAGTAAAGTGCAAATTTTGTTCTGGCCTTGGGAAGGCATAGGGGTTTTGCGCCTAACTTATGTTAATTTCCCAGGAAAACCAATCCCAGGAAACCAACTTTTCAGATAAATTAGTAGCTGTTGCTGAGATAAAAGTTATACAAATTAATTGCTACTATAGAGAGATAGTATAATAATCATAATAATCTAATAGATTTTTCAGAAAAATTAACTTGGGTCACGATATACCGTTTGAAACACCAATTTCAATATGTCGGTGTAGTCACTCTGTGAGAGAGACTGTCAGACTGAAGAATGTAGGTCCCAGGCTCGAACCCCCCAGGTTTGATCCCTGGTTAGGCATCGCAACTTTTTTTTCATAATTATCCTTTTTTTTTGTATCCCCAACCTTCTGGCCTTGGCCTCGGGTAATATAACGAGATTCATTAAAGAGAGTATAGACAGTCGTCTCATTTCATCGTCTCATCTGTAAGTCTCATCGGTATCATGGGTCTATAGATGGCTGAAACCTAGTAAAGAACAAACCACGGCACATATTTGACTGCTGACTGCTGAGTTAGCTTCTGATTAAAAATTAATTTTAACAAAAGTTGGGCGCAAAACCCCTTTGCCTTCCCAAGGCCAGAACAAAATTTTCACTTCACTGAAAAAATATAAATATTTTTAATTTTATAACTAATAAATCAAATAATATAAACATTTTAATTGCTAATTAACAATTAATGTCTATTAAACTGACAATGCAAATTCATTTAAATTTTTTCAGTAAAGTGCAAATTTTGTTCTTGCCTTGGGAAGGCATAGGGGTTTTGCACCTAACTTATGTTAGGCGTAACTTTTCGGAAAAATTAGTAGCTGTTACTGAGATAAAACTTTTCAGAAAAATTAGTAGCTGTTGCTGAGATAAAAGTTATACACATTAATTGCTACTATAGAGAGAGAGTATAATAATCATAATAATCTAATAAAATTTTCAGAAAAATTAACTTGGGTCACGATATACCGTTTAAAACACCAATTTCAATATGTCGGTGTAGTCACTCTGTGAGAGAGACTGTCAGACTGAAGAATGTAGGTCCCAGGTTTGAACCCCCCAGGTTCGATCCCTGGTTAGGCATCGCAACTTTTTTTTCGTAATTATCCTTTTTTTTTGTATCCCCAACTTTCTGGCCTTGGCCTTGGGTAATATAACGAGATTCATTAACGAGAGTATAGACAGTCGTCTCATCTCATCGTCTCATCTGTAAGTCTCATCGGTATCATGGGTCAATAGATGGCAGAAACCTAGTAAAGAGGGCATAGGGGTTTTGCGCCTAACTTATGATAATTTCCCAGAAAAACCAATCCCAGGAAACGAACTTATCAGAAAAATTAGTAGCTGTTTCTGAGATAAAAATGTAAATATTAATTGCTACTATAGAGAGATAGTATAATAATAATAATAATAATCTAATGAATTTTTCAGAAAAATTAATTTGGTTTATCATACACCGTTTAAATCACCAATTTAAATATGTCGGTGCAGTCACTCTCTGAGAGAGACTATCAGACTGAAGAATGTAGTTCGCAGGTTTGAACCCTCCAGGTTCAATCCCTGGTTAGGCATCGCAACTTTTTTTTTCATAATTATCCTTTTTTTGTATCCCCAACCTTCTGGCCTTGGCCTCTGGTAATATAACGAGATTCATTAAAGAGAGTATAGACTGTCGTCTCATTTCATCGTCTCATCTGTAAGTCTCATTGGTATCATGGGCCTTTAGATGGCTGAAACCTAGTAAAGAACAAACCACGGCAGATATTTGACTGCTGACTGCTGAGTTAGATTCTGATTAAAAATTAATTTTGACATAAGTTGGGCGCAAAACCCATATGCCTTCCAAAGGCCAGAACAAAATTTTCACTTCACTGAAAAAATACAAATGTTTTTACTTTTATAACTTTAATAAATCAAACAATATGAACCTTTTGATTACTAAATATCAGTTTATATGTCAGTTATGAGTATTGACCGTCATCTCATTTCATCGTCTCAGCTGTAAGTCTCATCGGTATCATTGGTCTGTAGATGGCTGAAACCTAGTAAAGAACAATTTTTCAGAAAAATTAATTTGGGTCATGATATACCGTTTAAAACACCAATTTCAGTATGTCGGTGTAGTCACTTTGTGAGAGAGACTGTCAGACTGAAGTTTACTATGCTTGAAAAGTCTAAAGACTAGAAAGAATGTTTGCTGTTCAAATCGAACCAGTACTCAGATGGAATTAAACTCATAAGAGAGGGTATATTCAAATGGATATTTATGGTATGATTTGAAAATGGTAAAACATCAAATTAAAAAATAAGTTTTCGGTTGGAACTAAGAAGCAACACTAAAACTTAAGACAAAGAAAAATTATTCTGTATATGAAAAGGGAAATTACGTACAGGCTTTTACCAAGGACATTAAATCTTGTATGGACTTCTACCAAGGACATTAAATCTCTCTCCATATGTAAAAAAAACAAGTTTGCGACTAATTGATGAATTTTAGACATGAAAGTTATGGTTATATTGAAAAACATTAAGTAATCCTGTTTATTACATTTATGAGAAACGTAAAAGTTTAAACATTAACAATCTGTCGATTCTTAAAGACGATTGCAACTTCAAGGAAGGCTATATTTTCTAAGGTCACTCGGGATCAATTATTTTAACCTTGTTTGCCTCTCATTTGTTTAATTTGGTGTTCAATCCCAAATCTAGGGCAAAGAAGGGGTAATTAATTTTGGAGGGAGGTGGGAGGACTCATCGACTCCGCAAAAAAATAATGTTTATATGAAAGGAGCATGAAATTATAGGAAGATACAGAAAATCTCTTCAAGGCTGAGTTTATTATGTTTGAAGGATGTATGCAAGAAATTGTTAAAAATAGAAATGATCATCAAGTTATCATGGTTGCAGCAGTAGCTGCAATGTAGAAAATAGCGAACAGTAGTCCATCTGTGTTTGAGTTCTTGTTTTTCACTAGTTATTAGCGAAGGGTTGTAACGTCATATTCTAGTTTCTTAGACTAAATATCTTCGCAGTTGACCTTTACTTCTCCCCCCTTAACTGTGGGAAAATCTGAATGTTTGTGTCTAGTTATTCTATGACTATTAAAATACCAATTCTGAATCTCATATATGCTTTTACCAAGGACATTAAATCTTGTATAGACTTCTACCAAGGACATTAAATTGGGGTTGGGGTAGTGGGGGTCGTGGTCGGGGTCCTACCTAACCTAACCTGAAAGTGTGATTTCAGAGAAATTCTTTAAGCGTTTAGGGTTAACTTACCTTTTTTAGGGATGAGCATTTAGGGTTCTCCTACATGCTGAACCTGAAAGTGTGATTTCAGAAAAATTCTTTAAGCGTTTAGGGCTAACTTACCTTTTTTTTGGGATGAGCATTTAGGGTTCTCTTACATGCTGAACCTGAAAGTATAATTTCAGAGAAATTCTTTAAGCGTTTTGGGTTAACTTACACTTTTTTGGGATGAGCATTTAGTGTTTTCTTACATGCTGAACCTAAAAGTTTGGTCCCTGACTTGTTGAATCTGAAAGTATAATTTTCTTGGCGATGGACTATTCTAAAGAATAAAAACGGCTGAGGCTTAAGATATTTATTGCTTAAACATAACTGTGCATAAATATCGTAATTTTTTTGTCTAATTGTGTGTGTGTGTAAGTTTTATGTGTGTATGTAAGTTTTTGTGTGCATGTAAGTTTTCGTGTGTATGTGTAAGTTTTTGTGTGTGTGTGTGTGTGTAAGTTTTTGTGTGTGTGTTAGTTTTGGAGTGTGTGTGTAAGTTGTGGCGTGTGTGTGTGTATGTTTTGGTGTGTGTGTGTAAGTTTTTGTGTGTGTGTGTGTAAGTTTTTGTGCGTGTGTGTAAGTTTTTGTGGGTGTGTGTGTGTAAGTTTTTGTGTGTGTGTGTTAGTTTTTGTGTGTGTGCATGATTGATTTTGCGTTCATGTTCGTGTGTGGTTGTATGTTTGGTTATTTTTATGTAAGTTTTTGTGTGTGTGTGTGTGTAATTGTTTGCGTTTGTCTTCTTTTGTGTGGGTGTTAGTTTTTTTTGTGTGTTATTATGTTTGTGTGTGTGTGTGTGTGTAATTTTTGGTGTTTGTAATCTTTGTCGTGTGTGTTCAAGTTTTCGTGTGTGTGTGTAAGTTTTGTGACGAAATTCCTTAAGCGTTTAGGGTTAACTTACCTTTTTTGGGATGAGCATTTAGGGTTCTCTTACATGCTGAACCTGAAAGTGTAATTTCAGAGAAATTCTTTAAGCGTTTAGGGTTAACTTACCTTTTTTTTGGGATGAGCATTTAGGGTTCTCTTACATGCTGAACCTGAAAGTGTAATTTCAGAGAAATTCTTTGAGCGTTTAGGGTTAACTTACCTCTTTTTGGGATGAGCATTTAGGGTTCTCTTACATGCTGAACCTGAAAGTTTGTTCCCTGACATGTTGAATCTGAAAGTATAATTTTCATGGCGATGGACTATTCTAAAGAATAAAAACGGTTGAGGCTTAAGATATTTATTGCTTAAACATAACTGTGCATAAATATCGTAATTTTTTTTTGTCTAATTGTGTGTGTGTGTAAGTTTTGTGTGCATGTAAGTTTTTGTGTGCATGTAAGTTTTCGTGTGCATGTGTAAGTTTTTGTGTGTGTGTAATTTTTGTGTGAGTGTAAGTTTTGGCGTGTGTGTAAGTTTTAGTGTGTGTGTATGTAAGTTTTCGTGTGTGTTTGTAAGTTTTTGTGTGTGTGTGTAATTTTTTGTGAGTGTGTTTAAGTTTTTGTGTGTGTGTGTGTAAGTTTTTTTGTGTGTGTGTAAGGTTTTGTTTTTGTGTAAGTTTGTTTGTTAAGGTTTGTTTTTGTGTGATTGTATGTTTTTGCGTTTGTGTGTTATTTTGTGTGTGTGTGTGTGTGTAATTTTTTTCGTGTGTATTATTTTTTATGCGGGTGTTAGTTTTGTTTTTGTGTGTTTATTTGTTGTTGTGTGTGTGCGTGTTTAAGTTTTTGTGTTTGTAAGTTTTGGCGTGTGTGTGTAAGTTTTCGTGTGTGCGTGTGTAAGTTTTGTGACGAAATTCCTTAAGCGTTTAGGGTTAACTTACCTTTTTTTTGGGATGAGTATTTAGGGTTCTCTTACATGCTGAAACTGGAAGTGTGATTTCAGAGAAATTCTTTGAGCGTTTAGGGTTAACTTACCTTTTTTTGGGATGATCATTTAGGGTTCTCTTACATGCTGAACCTGAAAGTGTGATTTCAGAGAAATTTTTTAAGCGTTTAGGGTTAACTTACCTTTTTTTGGGATTAGCATTTAGGGTTCTCTTACATGCTGAACCTGAAAGTGTAATTTCAGAGAAATTTTTTGAGCGTTTAGGGTTAACTTACCTCTTTTTGGGATGAGCATTTAGGGTTCTCTTACATGCTGAGCCTGAAAGTTTGTTCCCTGACATGTTGAATCTGAAAGTATAATTTTCGTGGCGATGGACTATTCTAAAGAATAAAAATGGTTGAGGCTTAAAATATGTATTGCTTAGACATAACTGTGCATAAATATCGTAATTTTTTTT
This sequence comes from Artemia sp. Qi Xiang Cuo, assembly GCF_049724085.1. NCBI lineage: Eukaryota > Metazoa > Arthropoda > Branchiopoda > Anostraca > Artemiidae > Artemia > Artemia sp. Qi Xiang Cuo. Next base: position 4,767,469 of record NC_142809.1, read on the forward strand.
GTCTAATTGTGTGTGTGTGTAAGTTTTGTTTGCATGTAAGTTATTGTGTGGATGTAAGTTTTCGTGTTCTTGTGTTAGTTTGTGTGTGTGTGTGTGTGTGTAAGTTTTTGTGTTTGTGTCATTTTTTGCGAGTTTGTTATAGTATTCGTGTGTGTGTATGTTAGTTTTCATGTGTGTTTGTTATTTTTTTTGTGTGTGTGTAAGTTTTTGTGTGTCTGTTTAAGTTTTTGTGTGTGTGTGTGTAAGTTTATGTGTGTGTGTAATTTTTTGTGTGTATGTAAGTTTGTGTGTGCATGTAAGTTTTTGTGTGCATGTAAGTTTTTGCGTGTGGGTGTAAGTTTTTGTGTGTGTGTGTGTAAGTTTTTGGGTGTGTAAGATTTTGTGTGTGGGTGTAAGTTTTTTTTGTGTGTTTGTAAGTTTGTGTGTGTGTGTGTGTGTAAGTTTTTGTGTGTGTAAGTTTTGGCGTGTGTGTAAGTTTTCGTGTGTGTGTGTAAGTTTTGTGACGAAATTCCTTAAGCGTTTAGGGTTAACTTACCTTATTTTTTGGGATGAGCATTTATGGTTCTCTTACATGCTGAACCTGACAGTTTAATGTCAGAGAAATTCATTTGGCGTTTAGGGTTAACTTACCTTTCTTTGGGGATGAGTATTTAGGGTTCTCTTACATGCTGAACCTAAAAGTTTTGTCCCTTACTTATTGAATCCGAAAGTATAATTTTCATGGTGATGGACTATTCTAAAGAATAAAAACGGTTGAGGCTTAAGATATTTATTGCTTAAACATAACTGTGCATAAATATCGTAATTTTTTTGTCAAATTGTGTGTGTGTGTAAGTTTTTGTGTGCATGTAAGTTTTGGTGTGCGTGTAAGTTTTCGTGTGCATGTGTAAGTTTTTGTGTGTGTGTGTAAGTTTTTGGTTGTGTGAGTAAGTTTTGTCGTTTGTGTGTTAGTGTTCGTGTGTGTATGAGTATTTGTTAGTGTGTGTGGGTGTAAGTTTTTGTGTGTGTGTGTTTAAGTTTTTGTGTGTGTATGCAAGTTTTTGTGTGTGTGTGTGTGTAAGTTTTTGTGCCTGTATTTAAGTTTTTGTGTGTGTGTAATTTTTTTTGTGCTTGTAATTTTTTGTCTGATTGTTAGTTTTTGCGTTTGTGTGTAAGTTTTTGTGTGTGTGTGTGTATGTTTTTGTGTGCATATAAGATTTTGTGTGTGGTTGTAAGTTTTTTGTGTGTGTGTGTCTGTTTGTGTGTGTGTGTGTGTGTAAGTTTTTTTGTGTGTTTAATCTTTTTCGTTTGAGTTTAATTTTTCTTGTGTGTGTGTATTTTTTTGTGTGTGTGTGTAAGTTTTTGTGTGTGTGTGAGTTTTTTTTTTGTGTTCATGTCATTTTAAGATCCGTAAAAAAGTTAAAAAAAAAATACCATGTTAAAAAATTCAAGAAAGTTTTTACGAAATGGGGAGGGGACTCTTTGAGGTTGAAAATTGGGCTTAGGAATGACAATATGAAAGGAACTTGTTAAGAAAAGATATAATAAAGCCAAAAAAAAAGTATTAAATAAAATGGCGCACGGAATCTTTGGGGGGGCCAAGGAGTGCGTGTGGAGATCAGGGGGCCCTTGAGGAGTGAGTGGTCTTTTGGGAGCCTGGGGGACCTTTGGGGACCGGGGGAGGGCCTTTGGGGGTCCAGGGCGGGCCTTTGGGGGTCGGAGGGGACCCTTGAGCACCGATTGGTTCTTTGGGAGCCCGGTGGACCTTTGGGGATCGGGGGAGGGCCTTTGGGAGTCTGGGGAGGGCCTTTGGGGGTCTGGGCGGCACTTGAGGGCCGGGTGGCCCTTTGGGAGCCCGGTGGACCTTCGGGGTTGGGGTAGAGAAATTGGAACCCTTTGGGGTTGGGGTAGGGGGATCGGAACCCTTTGGGTTGTAGTAGAGGACCTCACAACACTGTTCAAATAGAACTTGTGTATTATAACGACCACAAAGTTTTACCCTCAAATTCTCTCCTAAAATCATCCTTTAAATCATCTTTTAAAATGTCTCTAACTGTTTCGCCGAAATAATTCCATAAAATGACTAAAACGGTTTCGCCCAAATAATCCCTAAACGTAATTTCATCGAGTTCCTTTTGTTTGGCATCCCTGTGCTTTCACATTTGAAATTACAAAGAAACCTTTTCGCGCGCTAAGATCAAAACATTTGCTCGGAAACGATTCTCTTGTTAGAACTCCAAATTAATTCCCTCTCGTGAATCAATTCTCTTTAGAACAACAAATTAATTCCCCTTTCATGTCAATCAATCAATCATGACATCATCTGTCATGTGTGATCTAAACTTTGGCCGGAGACATTTCTGTTCGAACTCCAAATTAATTCCCTTTCGTGAATCAATTCTCTTTAGAACAACAAATTAATTCCCCTTTCATGTCAATCAATCAATCATGACATCATCTGTCATGTGTGATCTAAACTTTGCCCGGAGACATTTCTGTTCGAACTCCAAATTAATTTGCTTTCGTGAATCAATTCTCTTTAGAACAACAAATTAATTCCCCTTTCATGTCAATCAATCAATCATGACATCATCTGTCATGTGTGATCTAAACTTTGCCCAGAGACATTTCCGTTCGAACTCAAAAGACATTAATTAACTTTAAGTCATCTGTCAGACATTAATTAACTTTTCCTGGAAACAATTTGATTAATGACTCAATAATCCATGAAAGTGACAAAATTCCTGTTATTCAAATTCTCACCGACAAAAACCATAAAACAGACATAACCATCCATGAAAACAGAGATAAATGTGACAAAGTTCCTGTTTTTCAAATTCTCACTGACAAAAACCATAAAAACATACATAAATGTGACAAAGTTCCTGTTTTTCAAATTCTCACTGACAAAATCCATAAGCCACGTGGTTCGTACGGGGCTGGTACCCCCCTCTCTACTAACAAAATGACTATCTCAAAATTGTGATTGGATGACTTTGGGGGGAGGGGACCTTCAGGGAGGGGGGGGCTAGTTGCCCTCCAATATTTTTGGTAACTTAAAAAGGACACTAGCAAATTTAATTTCCGCTCGAATGAGCTATTATACATCTCTCTGTGATGTTCTGGTCACCCCCTAGCACAGTTCATATATAATCCAGTATGATCATTCTCTATCTCACCCATTATAAAAACCCGGACCGGGGTGCGAGTGCTCCGGAGAACGTTTTTGCAGATATAAACATACGCGAAGTATGTAACCCCCCCCCCCCGAACAAAAATCCTGGACCCACTCTTGCCCTAGTGTATAGGTTTCAAAATCCTATCTGCAAAAATGTAAAATTTTGTATCTTTTGGCAGAAGAAAGATCACGGATGCGTGTTTATTTGCTTTTTGTTTTTTTCCCCGGGGTAATCGTATCGATCCAGTAATCCTAGGATATCGTGGGAGGGCTCATTTGAACGGAAATTAAAAGTTTTAGTGCCCGATCAAGATTTTGAGATACCCATTTTGTCCAGCATGGTCGAAAAATATAATAACTATGTCTTTGAGAAAAATATAATAACTATGTCTACGGATGACTGAATCCCCCACAGTCCCCGGGGAAGGGTTACAAGTAAGGAACTTTGCCCAATGTTTACATATAGTATTGGTTGTTGGGAAGTATACAGATGTTTCAGGGGGAATTTTTTTCGGTAGAGGGGGGGGGGCACGTCGGAGGATCTTTCCATGGAGGAAGTTTTCATGGGGGAAGGGACATTGCTAAGAAGGGGGCGCCGGATTTTCCAGCATTATTTTAAAAAAACGATCAGAAATTAAATAAAAAAACAAGTTTTTCAGCTGAAAGTAAGGAGCAACATCAAAAATTAAAACGAACAGAAATTATTAAGTATATGGTTGGGTTTGCCCCCTAGTTAATACCTCGCTCTTTACGCTAAAGTTCTTTTTAATACTTTCATAAGAGCTATTTATTCTGATTAACGGCCTTTCTGATTTAGGGTAATTTTTAAAGAATTGGAACAAAATTTCAACTTTAGCGTAAAGAGCGAGGTATGGACTAGGGAACATACCCCCCAATGTGCTTATTGGAAATATATGAATATAGAACTTCGTTACGTAATTTAATTCGTAAGTTACGTATATTTATTACTAATAAAAACGTTTGTAAATAAAATTAAACAACTTTCAAGAAAGCCATTTAACCAAAAAAATAAAATTAATATGCAAATTTCGTTTTAATTATTTATGTACGGTGAACCAAAATCAAAACCTGCATTATTTCAAAACGTTCAAAATTAAATAAAAAAATAAGTTTTTTTTACTGAAAGTAAGGAGCGACATTAAAACTTAAAACGAACAGAAATTATTCTGTATATGAAAGGAACTGTCCCCTCTTCAACGCCTCGTTCTTTACGCTTAAGTTTGACTCTTCCCCACAACTTTAGTTATTAAAACGATAAAAACTTTAGCGTAAAGAGCGAGGCGTAGAGGAGGGGACAGCCCCTTTCATATACAGAATAATTTCCGTTCGTTTTAAGTTTTAATATCGCTCCTTACTTTCAATTTAAAAAAACTTGTTTTTTAAATTAATTTTTAAAAAGTCTGGGGTGTTTTTCTCTCCACAGATAAGTAAAATGTTTTCGAAAATAATGTTCGAAAATAAATGTTTTTGAAAGTTTTCGAAAATAAGCCACAAAATAAACCAATAGAATTCAACCACAATAGTAAACGAAACTCTAAAGAAAGAAATTTTTATAACAACTAATACATCAAAGAATTTGCTTGTTATGCTGATTCCAAATATATACAATTTTTTAGGTTCAATGTTGCTTATTGAAATAATGACAGGAGTAAAACAGGGATGTGTCCTCTCCCCCCTACTGTTCGTCCTCGTTGTTGACTAATTCTTGAGTAATTGCGAGGGATATGGGATTGATATTGGTGAGCCGGCCGGACTTGAAGATCTTGATTCTGCTGACGACATAAGTTTTCTTGAAACTTGCAAACTGAGACTGCAGACCTTTATAAATAGTGTTAAAGATGCAGCAGAACAATTTGGAATAAAAATAAACACAAATAAAACAAAAAGCATGGCTAACGGTGGATCTCCCCTTGATACCGAAGAGAGCAGGTGGTTGAGTTCGGATACCTGGGCAGTACAGTCGAAAACACTGGCTCAAACGCAGGAGAAGTCCAACTTAGGTTGGGACAAGAACACGGGCGTTTAACCATCTCAAACAAGTTTGGAAATCTCAAAAATAGTCCTTGGGGGTAAGATACGACTGTTCAAAAGCATTGTTCTGTCAGTACTGATTTACGGATCTGAGACCTGGCACCTCAATCAACAACAAGAGAAAAAAAATACAGTCATTTGAAAAAACTTGCTTCAGAAGAATCCTAAATATAAACTGGACCCAGAGGATAAGGAATGACACCAGCTACCTCTCCTGTTACAGGTCCAGCTACCTTTAATAATAGAAGTTATCCGTCAACGTAGGTGGTGTTATCTTGGGCATGTCATGAGGATGGGCAGAAATCGCTTGCCAAACTCTATCCTCTTCTGACAAACATAAGGATCAAGAAGATGAGGCCGTCCTAGAAACACCCAGAGACGTTCACACAGAAGAGATTTGTCAAATATATATGCGTCCCTACAGCCCGAATGAGAAGACGTACTAGCTGCAGAACATCTCCGAGATGACTGAAGACTTTTCGTGGATGCCCTAGGTGCCTCTGGAGGCACAGGAGGAACTAAGGTCTAAGGTAAGGTTGCTTATTGAAAGTAAATTTTTCATAAGTCAGAGGCTCTAAAAGTGGTCACAGGCAAGGACGTATCAAGGGAGGGGGGTTTGAATCCCCCAAAACTTTTGTCCGACTCCTACAAACGTAACAAAAATGCATATAAGAAAATTTTACAAATATTTTTGAAAAAAAATTGTAACTCCTCCCCCTCAAACAAAATTCTGACTGCAGCCTTGGTCGTAGGATTTTTACAAATTTCACTGGTTGTTCCGCACCTTTTTTTAAAGAACAGATTTTAGAAATTTGTGGTGGCAACACTGATTGCAGTACCTCTGGGATCGGTGGACCCTGTGCCTAATTTCTGGGAATTAACACTAATCTAAAATACAGTTTTAAAGATAACAATTTTGTCCCAGTTCAGATTAAAAAGAGTAGTAAGGCTGTAAGCACTCCGAACACGCTCATAGGCACTACTCTTTTCTTCTTTAGTGGTTTCACGGGTAGGCCTTTACGGCAGGTGTTTTATTATCCCGCTCAAAGTTTCCATATGCTTCGATCGTACTGATAGCCACTACACTTTTATTCTTTAGGAGTTTAACGGTGGCGACAGCACTTGATTTAGTAGGCCCTCAAAAAAAAAAAAAAAAAAAAAAAAAAAAAAAAAAAAAAAAAATATATATATATATATATATATATAAAAAAATATATATATATATATATATATATATATATATATATATATATATATATATATATATATATATATATATATATATATATATATATATATATATATATATATATATATATATATATATATATATATATATATATATATATATATATATATATATATATATATATATATATATATATATATATATATATATATATATATATATATATTATATATAATATATAAAATATATAATATAAAATATTATACATAATATAAAATATTATGTATATATAATATATATATATATATATATATATATATATATATATATATATATATATATATATATATATATATATATATATATATATATGTATATTATTTATATATTTATATATATATATATATATATATATATATATATATATATATATATATATATATATATATATATATATATATATATATATATATATATATATATATATATATATATATATATATATATATATATATATATATATATATATATATCGGGGGGGGGGTTACTGATTTTTGACTCGGTTTTTGACTAATTTTACTAATTTTTACTAAGGTTTTACTAATTTTCGAGTAATTTTGACTTGGTCAAAATTTAGGGGGGGGGGGGGGTTAAACCGGGTTACCCCCCCCCCCCAGAAACGGCCTTACACTAGGGTTCTCTGATACACTGAATCTGATGGTGGGATTTTCATTAAGGTTCTATGAGTTTTAGGGGATGTTTCCCCCTTTTTTCGAAAATCAGGCAAATTTTCTCAGGCGATAACTTTTGATAGGTAGAGCTAAACTCGATGAAACTTATATGTTTGAAATCAACATAAAAATCTGATTCTTTTGATGTATCTACTGGTATCGAAAATCCGTTTTTTAGTGTTTCGGTTACTATTGAGCTCGATCTCTCCTTACTTACAGTTCGTTACTACGAACTGTTTGATCGGCTTAACTAATGATGAGAACCAAATCCAGATAGACAAGGAAATATGTTTTCCGGAGAGACAAATATCTCCGTCTTTCTGATCAGTTCTTTTGTGGGAAACATTAAAACTGTAAAAAGGATGAAATCTTTTTAAATTATTGAATAATTTACAAGTAAAATTCGTTTTCTGTGGTATGATGGTCATATGTTCCGGTACTTATGTCTTATTGCCACCAAACGCAAGATCTTATATTACGAACATGAGGAAATAACTGGTTTTCATGGTTTTTATACCAGACAATATTAGCTTCGGCTCGGTGGGAAACTAGATTGTAGCTATATTTTATCTAAATATTTAGTTGCTATTTTGGTTAGGCTAGGTTTGGTTAGGTTAGTTTACCTAACCAAGTTTTTGGTTAGTTTACCTAACCAGTTTTTGGTTAGGTTAGGCTAATTTTGGTTAGACTAGGTTTGGTTAGCATTTAGTATAAGGTGATCTGGGTGGCCCTCACTTCCATAATTTTTTGTTATAGTTTTCATAATTTTGTTGATAAAATTTGTTGTTACAGTTGCAAAATATGTAGTGCTGGGAGCCTGGGCTTCACCCAGGCCCCGTGCAAACAACACCCAGCAGACTTGTATATATTTAAATTTCTAATTACACAATAGTGTAATCAGCGCGTTATTCCTTAGTTTTCAGCTATGAAGTGTGAAATCAGCAATTTCAATTGAATTAAGAAATTCTGGTGTGGGTTCAATTACTCCTTCGTGTCAAGTCACCAAAGAAAAATCCACTTCGCAACCGCTTGTCGAAAAACCATCATTCGGAAACATTTCAAATGTCCAAAATTTTAAGCAATAAATTTTAAAATCCACTCAAAGTTGATGGTTTTCAAATTTTATTGAGAAAACTGCTATTTAAAAATATTATGCAAAATACAGCATAACCAGACACAATATGCAAATTAATTTATATGAAAAAAAAATAATTTTCAAATAATCGTTCGTAGAAATTCATTGGATCAAAAGTTATATATAAAAGTGATTGCTTTATTATAATCTTATTAAGTTAATACAAATAGTTGATAGTTTTTGAAATGCTGAATTGAATTGATTGACAATTGATACCCTGATCTTCATCAATCAGCGTAGACAGTGGTGTTGCCACCACAAATCAAATAAACGTGCGAAAAACTGCCAAAAGATAAGGTTGGTAGTCAAAAGTTTTGTCCATCGAGTAGAAGGGTTTACGTTGAAAAGGAGTCGAAATTTGTTTGAATACATTTTCATTACGCTTTTACGAGTCATACAAAAATTTTGGGGGTGGTTACCTCCCTGGATACGGCCATGCCTTTGACCACTTTTAGAGCAAGTTTACTTATCAAAAGTTTACTTTCGATTGGTAACACTAAACCTTATAAATTGTATATATTAAGAATCAGCATAGCAAGCCAATACTGTGATGTATTAATTGTCATAAAAATGTCTTTCTTTACAGTTTCGGTTGCTATTGGGGTGACTCGCTCCTTACAATTGAACTATTATCATTAACTGTTTGATTTTTTTATACAGAAGATTAGATATTAGGCTACTGATAATTAGATAGATTTCTTCTAAAATTACCAATTAACATCACAAACTTGTGCTTGAAACTTTAAGCTCTTGGTTGTTGTTATATTGAGAAGGAAACAATATAATATTCTGAAAACAAACAACATCCAAAAAAATTTCATACGCTATTCAATCTTTTTGTACCCCCCCCCCCCCCCCTTGGATAAAGATTCTGGCTACGGCTGTTGTCACAGGTTTTTGACAAATTTAACAGGATTTTGGGTAAATTTGTTTGACAGGTCTTAGAAAATTCACTGTAACAACACTGGTTGTGCTGAGGGTTTCCAACTTTTGGATCCATTAATATGTCCCCTATGCATCCAAAAATGTGGCATTTTTAGCTAAAATGTGTCCATTTTTAGCTAAAATCTCAAAACCTAAAGGTTATTTTTTCCAGTTGTACTATTGGCCAAAATACACTTTGCATACATATCATGGTTGCAGTGGCAGCTGCAACCTAATAAAGAGCGAACCACGACCCATAGTAACAAAAAAGTTAAAAAACGCGTTTAGAAAAAAAACTGCCTAGTGAAAAAACTTTCTATCCGACACTGATTCAGGAATGGTAACTATCGTTTCAGTTCGTATTAAAAATAAAAGATTATTGGGAAAAGAAATTTATGGTAATTTCGAAAAAGACCTGATACCGCTCGAAAAAGGCATCAGATCAAAATGAAAAATGTACCATTGGATTCAGCATAGTCGAAAACTTTATTCAGGGAAATTACAGTCCCCAACCTTGAAAAACAAGAAAAATCCCTTTTTTGTATGGGTAGCACTGATCTGTCTCCCTTTTTTTTCTCCTTTTTTTTACAGGGCTAGCCGTTTATCAGAACATCATAGAGAAATGCTTCATGGCTCATTGGAAAATTTTTTCTCACATCTACGTGCTTTTTATAAATTCCACCATCTGCAAGTGCCATATGCCACGAAAATGGCAAATTATGTGCCATTTCTCAAGGGGTGGGGCTAGCGGGCTACAAAAACATCGTAGACGGATGTTTAATAGCCCACATTAAAGATATTTCTCATATCTACGTTTTATTTATAAATTCCACTACCTGCAACTGCCAAATGGCACTAAAAATGGGACTATTGATGCCATGTCCCAAGTGGAAAAGCTAGGGGAGAGTAGACTGCCAGAGCTTCTTAGAGAGATGTTTAATGGCTGATTTGAAAGCTATTGTTCATATTTGCGTGATTTAAATCAGTATTGCAATTCATAATTTCCAAATAGCACAAAAAACAGCACCTTTTGTGCCACTTCTTAAGTTGAAAAGCTTTGAAGTATAAAACGGTACCATTGTAATAATTATGTTCCAAAACCCTTAATTGGAGATTTACAAGAACCCTTCCCGTATACTCCCCCTCCCAGCCCCTCTTAGTAAATCTCATCGGTCTGTTGGGAGAATTTACTATAAACTCTTTAACACGGTCAGAATCAAAAGTCAAAATTCATGTTTAGGAAAAAACTGCCTAGTGGAAACAAATTGCCATCTGACACTGATTGAGGAATGGTAACTTTTATTTTGGTTCGTCTTAAAAGTCAAAGTTTATTGCGAGAAGAAATTTATGATGATTTCAAACAAAAGCCTGAAACCCCTTGAAAATGGCGTAAGATCAAAATGAAAAGTGTACCATTAGAATCACCATGGTCGTAACCCTTATACAGAGAAATTACAGTTCCCCTCCTTGAATAACAAAGAAAATGAGTTTTTCCTTGTTGTAGCACTGATGCGTCTCCCGTTTTTTTTTCCTTTTTTTTCTTTTTTCTAGCAGGGCTAGGGGGCACAATAGACAGAATATCGCAGTAAGCTTATCGCAGATCATTTCTGGTCTTCGTTCTCGTTGCGAACAAAAAGCTCCTCCCACTTATTTCTGCATTAGCGGGAATATTGGTTAGTCTGTTTCTGATTGTTTCAATGCGCTTTGATGGAAACAGACGGAAACAGACTAACCAGTATTCCCGCTAATCTGACTTCGCGTATGTTTATATCTGCAAAAACGTTCTCCGGAGCACTCGCACCCCGGTCCGGGTTTTTATAATGGGTGAGATAGAGAATGATCATACTGGATTATATATGAACTGTGCTAGGGGGTGACCAGAACATCACAGAGAGATGTATAATAGCTCATTCAAACAGAAATTAAATTTGCTAGGGTCCTTTTTAAGTGGCCAAAAAGATCTGAGGGCAATTAGCCCCCCTCCCTGAAGGTCCCCTCCCCCCAAAGTCATCCAATCACAATTTTGAGATAGTCATTTTGTTCAACTTAGTTTGAAGGTCAAATATCTTTGGTTCTGGTGATGATACGAACCTCCATACTCCCTGGCAAAGGGCTGCACACTGTATCGGTATCGAGTGTATTTATATCACGCGTATCGGCGTGAGCGTATTGTTACTGGGCGTATTAGTATTGCTTGTGGCTAGACTCTAGACAGATGTTCAATAGCTCATATAAAAGATATTGCTCATATCTTCGTGAGTGGCGTAAATTCGTCAAAATCCTGAGGTGGGGGGGGGGCAAAGTTGGATCCAATTCTCCCAAATCAAGTGGAAATGATAGTGAAAACGGAAAAATGAGCCCTTTATATTACCATAGAGGCAAAGATATACTAAAGAAAAGTGACCTGTTTCTCCGGATGTATGAATTATGAAGGCTTATCTTAGTTTTGACAAGGTTTTTTTTGCAGAAACGAAATTTCAGCTGGGGAGCGAAATGAGGTCTGGGGGGAGTAAACTTGGGTCTGAAAGAGGCAGTTACACTCCCCTCTGCCCCATATCAAATTACGCCCTTTCTACGCCCTTCCTATAAATTCCTCCATCAGCGATTAACTTAAAAACACACAGAAAATTGGTAGCATTAGTCTACGCCCTATTGAAAGAAAAATTACTGGTACTTATGTATTATACAAACACACTCAAGAAGGGCTGTTAGGTTAATCATAATGAAAGATGCTATAACATGATGAAAATATAATACTTTAGTTTATATAATAATATAATTTGGGGTAAATATTTGCACATTAAGGGGGGGGGGGGGTAATAAAAATCACAGAAAGGGGCTAAAAACCTAATTCAACCTAACCTTACCCCCACCCCCTAATGTGCAAATATATAGCCTAAATTATACAATTCCAATGCATTCTGTCGCTCATCATTTATCCTTGCGGCTATGAAATCGGTTTGCTCAGATCGTACATTCAGCAGCTTCTCGACTGTTTGGTATCATGGTTGCAGCGGTAGCTGCAACCTAGTAAAGAGCGAACCGCAGCCTATAGTGATTAAAAGCTAGAAAAAACTTTAAAACGGTCTTTTTTTCTTCTTTTTTTTTCCAGGCCTAGCAGGTTACTAGAACATCATAGAGAGACGCTTAAGAGCTTATTTAAAAGCTATTTCTCATATGTACGTGGTTTGTGCATTATGACACAAAAAAGGGCACTTTATGCCATTTCTCAAGGGGTGGGGCTAGCCGGTAACCAGAACATCGTAGATAGATTTTTGATAGCTCATATAAAAAAGTATTGCTCATATTTTTGTTCGTTCTATAAATTCCGCCATTTGCAAGTTTCAAATGGTACTAAAAAAGGCGCTTTTTGTGCCATTTCTGAAGTGGAAAAGAGGGGGCTAGTGGCTACAAAAACTTCTTAGAGTGATGTTTAATAGCTCATTTGAAAACTTTTGCTCATATCTACGGGCTTTTATCAATTCTACAATTTATAAGCGAGTTATAGCACTTAAAACAAAAGTTTTTGTGCCACATCTCAAGTGAAAAATCTTGAAAGTATAAAACGGTATAATTGTAATAATTATGATCCAAAACCCTTAACTTAAGGTTCGCAAGAACACCTCCCCCAGGTTTCTCCTCCAGGCCCCCTTAATAAGCTACAGTCCTACAAAGACCAATCTATTGAATTAGATTATTAGAAGCGTGGTTCTCTTAGTATAGCGCTGGACTTCAAATTAGATTATCATGCGTTTGATTCCTCCTTGGATTTCTTATTTTCAATCATGGTTTGTCCCTTCTTATCATTACTTTTTAGATATTCTACTATTTTTGCAAATGTGATACACTCATTTTCCCAAGCATATCCCGGGAAGACCTTTTTTTAAAGCTATTACTCATATCTACATGCTTTTTATCAATTTTACCATCTATAGGTGCATTATAGCACTAAAAACGGTACTTTTGGTGCCACTTCTTGAGTAGAAGAGTTTGGAAGCATAAGACGGTACCATTGCATCAATTATGGTCCAAAATCCTTAACTGGAGGTTTATAAGAACCCCTCATATATGTTCCCCCCTCAGAACCCCCTGTGTAATTTTCACAAATCTTCTACTCATCTTAAAAGTAAAAGATTATTGCGAAAACAAAATTAACTAAAACAAAAAACTTTTCAAATAAAAATCTACCAAAAATTAAGCTTGAATGCTCAACACTTTTGAATTAAACCTTCAAACTTCCCTCTGCGATGAAGCCTGTGGGCTAGTTCTAATGGCGGTAATTGGGGGAAGAGACGTCGTTGCCCCTTATTTTTTGCTCCTGCTAAGGTTTTGAAATACATCTTTTTTTTTGTTATTTCATTGAGAAAGGCACTTTTTCATTTGAAAAAAAGAATGGGTGCAAAAACGGAAAGTGTACTTTATGGGAATGTGCTATCAAGTCAAATTTATAAAAAGTGACTAGGCATAAATATAAGCTTCTAAATGCGCCCTTAAACAGCTTCATAAGTTTTCAACTGAAACTCAGGAATGACATTAAAACTTAAAACGAACAGAAATTAATCCGTATAAATAAAAAAGATCATGGCAGGGTTGTTTCTACATTAAATTTGAATAAAAAACGAGCAAAGATTAATCTAAAAAAAAACTAAGTTTTTCCTAGGGAAGTAAAGAGCGAAGTTGAAACTTAAAACGGACAAAAATTATTGCTTCGCAGTCTATCTAATATACATCAATCAAAATAGTACAAATAAGCCAACTAATTATGTTTCCCTGTGTTTCTAGGATTATAGAAAACTAGGGCTTTACTGAACACACAAAATAATATAGGAGTTTTGGTATAGTAAAAGGAAACCAATTAAGGACACTTTTACAGAATAAAACTATTATCAATCCCTTTTAAGATAAATAAAAATTCAGTTTAGGATTGTTGCTTTATTTTTTTTTCTCGTTTAATTTGGTATCACTTCTGTACGATGGCTCATTTCAATGCCGTGCTGTCGCTTTGGTTTTAACTTATAATCCTAGAAACACAGGGAAACATAATTATTTGGTTTATTTGTAATAATTTGATTGATATATATTAGATTGGCTGTGAAGCAATAATTTTTGTCCGTTCTAAGTTTCAACTTCACTCTTTACCTCCCTTGGAAAAACTTTGTTTTTTTTAGATTAATCTCTTTCAAAGTGGTCAGTTAAAATCAAATGTACGGGAAAGGAAAAAATCCATGTGAAAAATTCATACAGAATGACTAAGTAATGACTAAGAATGACTATGAATGACAAAACTCAAATAAACATGTAAATCCCTTTCTTTGGAGAAAATCCATACTTACGACATATCTGGGAAATCCTGCATTCCATAAAAAAACGAGAAAAAAAGAGGGAAAGCACTACTTTGGTGAAGCGGGACATTTTTTTAACCAAAATATCTATCCAGTTGTGGAATGTTTTTTTTATATCATAAATTTACAAAACGTGTCCATTTTTTCCCCTTTCATGTCCAAAATTCCGAAAATGTATCACTTTTTTACCCTGACGTTTCGTTCACCCTTTGTTTTCGATACACTTGATAGTTTTGATAGCAACGCTTCACACAGATACAAGGGCAACCGTAGTCACACTAGCCTTGGAATTTAGTCTTGCAAATACCACCCTGTTTAACTCGATCCCGCTTCTCAGTGCCACTGGGTTTCACACTTAAGAAATGTGTTATTATCCAAAAATAACCTTCTTGTTATAAACTTCGATTTTTTTTTTTATAATGCTTTGAACGGAGGTAGCTCTTGTCGGATTTTCGGTGGATTCTCCAATACTCTTCTTCATGAAATCATGGGCCACCTTTACAAATTTAAAGGTGACCTTCAAATCCATACCACTCCCACTTCCGAGCTTAAAATAAAACAGAAAGTTACTATGAATTGTCCCATTTTCGTCTCTATAGTTCTCCTGTCTTCGTATTTTTTTTTAGCTTGCCTTGCTCTCACCAAATTATTGTGCCGCCCTTTTCGGGAGAAAGTCCTGCGTATTTATCACGTTCAAATATTTTTTTTTTCATGATTTTGATCAGGAAGATTATTGAACGATGAATTTGAAGTCAGTATCATTGCTTTCAAGCCGTCATAGTGTCAATTCTTTAAAGACAAGCTTCATTTACTCTCAGCGTGTGCCCGGATGATCTCCGTTCCAAGCTTTCCTATATTTTGGTATGCTTTTGGAATGAACCCTGATATTCTATCTTTTCCTTTTTTTGCCAGTTTCTATCTTTTTCCCCTCATTTCGTCAAACAGGACGTAGTTTCTATGTTGAATATTATTGGAGATCCCTGAGGGTGTCATTCATGTTTGTCTTGTTTTTAAGATTGGAAACCAGCTTGAATTTCATCGATAAGATTGATTTATCTATCTTTATTAAATTTAGACATTAATCAAATATCTAAACCTATTTGTATTAAAACAAAAATTTTCTGACATAGAGCATATTATTTTGTTTCGAAATTATCTTCAACTCATTATAAAATAGTTTTGGGTTAGTGGACTATACAAGGAATTTGACAGTTTGAAAAAAAGTATGCACTAGCAATTCACAGAATTGTAAAGGTAAGCAAGGGTTTTCTTAGATTTTTTTTCACGGTACAAGCAAAGTATTTGTCATAATCTTTAATATTTTATTAAATCTTAGCAAAACTAAAGTAATTTATATGTCTTCAGTAATTTTTTTCATGAAAACATAAGAAGAAGGTGTTTTTCACAATCTGAAGGTGGTAATTTTGCTATCCCCCCTCAGTTCTCTGAGTCGGGCTCTCTGAGAATAAAAGACCTAATTTGATGTTTGGACTAATCAAAGTACAATTAGAAATAAAAATAGAAGCAAAATATAACTAACGTCTTTATTTAGGCTGTTATAATGAACCTTATGGCTTTATCTGGGTAGCGCTAACTGACAGGCTTGCCAACTGCTGACGTCGAAAAAGAGTGCAAATCAAGGCAAAAGAGAGTGATTTTTGCTCAAAAAGAGTGCAGGTGGAAAAAATTGCATGCGCATGGTTGTCGCTTCTTGCGCATCAATTCTGAGGCATAAAGTGAATGAAAACTAACAACCAAAAAGAGTGATTTTCACTCTTTCGCAACCTCTCTGAGGCGAAAAAGAGGGCATGTAAAACGAAATGTGTACAAGTTGGCAACCCTGCTCACTTGAATTAATTTTGTTTTCTCAGATCCCAAAATGAGTTTCCTCTGTTGCCAGTTACCTGCAATCGTTTCTTAGTCCTTTGAAAATCACTCATCTGTTCGCATTTTTGACTTTCCAGGCTCTTCTGTATAATTCTTCTGAAATTTGAGACAATTTATTGCCAAAAAAATTAGCAAGCTCCATATTTGTTGATCGTTTATTTCTTATGTTTATGTATGTTTATTTCTTCATCATGACTGTGTTTTTCCTCATCAGGATAATGCTGAAAGGCCCAAATGAGATTGAGTGTTAAAAATATTCTTTTCTTTGTTGTTTTCTTCCTTTATTGCAGTTTTTTTATATATAGAGTTTTTTGAGATTTACAATGGCCACATATGATCTGTAACGGTGCGTAAAATTATTAAAATGTTTCTTAGTTCTTGCAGGTATATTACTTAAACCAAGAACAATAATTGTTATCGTACAGCAATTTGACATTCAGATAGTATGTGATCAGATTAAAAATGCTTCTTGACTACTAAGGTCCCTGTGTCGGCCCTACAGTGTGTTGCTACAGCAAGGCTTGATCTCTGGGGGTCGTATTACAAAGCCAAGGTAAATCCCACTGCGCTACCACAGGTTTTTTTTTCTTCTTTTTTTTAATTTCTGATTTTTTTAATCATGCCCAGGCCTAACCAAAATATGGTCTGGGCTTCTGGCCCCATATCCCTAGATTTCTTGTTGCTCATTGTATATGTCAATAACTGTAAATTAGTCAGTAGTATCCCGGTTTTTTAGTTTTCCTGCTTAAGAATTGAAATTTTAGATTGTAGATACAATTTTTGGCAATTTTTAGTCAAAAAATTTCGATGGAAAGTAGTTGTGTTGAACAAGTCCTTAACAACATTTTTAACTAAAGAATTTCAGATGGACGAAAAAGAATATTATTGTTCATATAAATTGAAATCCTGCCTGGCTTATGGTATTCTACATGGCTGAAGCCGTCGTATTTCTGCAATAGGGCTCTGCTATGTCTAAAAACATACTTCCTAAAAATAAATATGATAAATAATAAAATGATAAAACACCTAAAAAAAGGAATAATATTGCCAATAAATTAATATCTATAACGCATTGTTTATGACAGTTGTTTAAAATCCACAAATTCAAGAGTCTGATATTCAAAAGTTTTTTTTCTCAACTTTGGAATAATTCCCGAGTAATACTCAGCCCACATTGTAACAACACGTGTGGAAAGAGAGGAGAGAGACAGGGGATGCGGCACACGACTCTAGGTCCAATCCAGTGGTGCGGATCTCTGGTTCATTGGCTTGGCCACCCAGGGGGGGGGGTGTAAAACCATCCTGTGCTTTTGTATATTCTCCCTGTTTACCATCTCCAGAATTCTCAAAGTGCCCATTTAGAACTGAGTCGACTCTAGCTGAGCTTAGTAGTCACGCCGCTGACCCTCGTTCGACTACATGACCATCTTTGCACGATTATAGTGCCAATTATTTATCCTGTTTGAGATTTGTCAATTGGAAGATTTTTCAACAAGAAGAAAGTTTATTTTCCCCTCAGAGGAGAACTTTAAGGTACATTTTTTTTTTTTTTTTATTAGAAAAATGGAAGATTGAATCAGCAGTTCTGCAATCTGTAAGATGAATCTATAAATTTATTTACCACATAATGACGGTGGTGTCAATTCACGAAAATGTAGAACAATGGTGGGGGGGGGGGGGCAAAATGTATTATTCAAAATCTAGGCGGGATCTTTTTTTTCCAAGAATATACCAAAACTAGGAATTGTCAATGAAAGTACCAAAAAACAGACATTTTCCAAGATTAAAAGGGTGGGGAATCAAGGGGTGAATTCCCACCCCATCCTTCCTTTGAATTGGACAATACTACATGGTATTAGTGTGCAATTGTTGGGAAAAAGTGTGAATATAAACGCTTTAAACAAATTTCTTGTCTTTTAACTTTCTACTGTCGTTGAAAAAGTCTAACTGTTACAATCAAGAAATAACGCACACCATAGTGTGACTATAAAACTGATCGGGCATATCATGCACGAAGAAGCAATATAGAGTAGGCTACATATTTCTTTCCTAAATCCTCGCATAACAAATACTAAAACATATTATTTGTTTTTAGTCAAAATATTTCCCCAGAACGATCATAGATAGAAAGCAATGAACAGATTATGAAAATGACATTATTGTGTTCACTATTATTCAATTTGTTTACGTGGCTTATACATGAATTTTCCACATTTTACTTTGTTCTAAATATGTTTTTAATTATCGTAACAGATTGTTAATATTAAGGGAATATGCGAAAACTGCCATCTATTTTAAAATTTTATTTAATTTATTCAAACTAACGGATAGTTTGACTACCAAGGAAAAAATACTAGTTTCTGTTCTGTGTGGTTGATTTTACAGTTGGTTTACAGTTTTTGAAGTTAGCTCAAATTTTTCTTCAAATCATTTTAGTTTTTTTTATCAAATTATTCACGTAATAAGGCTTAGTTATAGAGAGCAGCAGTGAGAAATTTGACGACTTTCAGCTCTATTATTGATTAAATAAAAAAAACAAGTTTTTTAAACTGAAAGTAAGGAGCGACATTAAAACTTAAAACGAACAGAAATTATTCCGTATATGAAAGGGGCTGTCCCCTCCACACCGCCGCACACTTTACGCTAAAGTTTTTTTTTGCTTAAAAAAATAACGTTGTTAGAAAGAGACAAAATTTAGCGTAAAGAGCGAGGCGCTGATGAGGGGACAACCCCTTTCATATACGGAATAATTTCTGTTCGTTTTAAGTTTTAATGTCGCTCCTTACTTTCAGTTTAAAAAACTTGTTTTTTTTATTTAATTTCTGATCGTTTTTTAGTTAATGCAGCTTTTATTTTGGCTCGCAGTCATTGAATAAGTAAACAAAATTTGCATAAAATTTTTACTTTTCTTTTGCTAAATGGCTGTCTCTAAATTTGGGTTCTGACGTAATTTACAAATTAACTTACGTAACGAACTTCTCTATTCGTATATTTTTCTTCTGGCAAAAAATACAAAGTTGAAGATTTTTGCAGATATGAGCTTGAAACCTAGGTTATAGGGTTTTCTGATACGCTGAATCTGACGGTGTGATTTTCATTAAAAATTTTTCACTTTTGGGGGATGTTTCCCCCCTCTTGAAAAAATCAGGTGTTTTCTGAGGCTTGTAGCCTTTGATGAGTAATACTAAACTTAATAAAATTCATATATTTAGAATCAGCATTATAAGCCCATTCTTTTGATACATTTATTGACATCAAAGTTCTGTTTTTAAAAGTTTCGCTTACTATTGAGCCGTATCGCTTGTTTTTTTTTATTGTTTTTTTTTATTACGTGTATGTTATTACGTATATGAGGGGGTTCTCCCCGTAGTCAATACCACGCTCTTTACGTTAAAAGTTAAAAAAAATTTAATTCAAAAACCCCAGAATCAAAAAGGCCGTTTAATTAGAATAGATAGCTCTTTTGAAAGCACTAAAAAAAACTGTTGCGTAAAGAGTGAAGTTTTGACTTGGGGGAGAACCCCCTCATATACGTAATAATTTATGTTCATTTTAAGTTCTAATGTTGCTTATTACTTTCAGTTGAAAGTACTTGTTTTTTTTAAATTTAATTTTCTGATCGTTTTTTAAATAATGCTTGGAAATCCGGCGCCCCCTTCATAGAAATGTCCCTAACCCCAAAGAAACATCCTCCACGGAAAGAGTCTCCCGAGTCACCCCCTCCTCCAGCTCCCCTCCCCCGCCCCCCCCCCCCACCAGAAAAATTCTTCCTGAAAATGTCTGTATACTTCCCAATAACCAATACAATAGGTAAGCAATGGGCAAAGTTCATAAATTGCAGCCCTTTCCCTGGGAACTGTGGGGGATTAAGTCATCGTAAAAGACATATTTATTAGGTTTTCGACTATGCTAAACACCATGGCTATCTCAAAATTTTAATTGGGTGACTTTGAGAAAAAATGAGCGTGGGAGGGGGCCTAGTTGCTCTCTATTTTTTTTGGTCACTTAAAAAGGGAACTAGAACTTACAATTTCCGTTCAAATGAGCCTTCTTACGATATTCTAGGACCATCGGGTCAATACAATTACCCCTGGGAAAAAAAAAAATAAATAAATAAACACGCACCCGTGATCTTTCTTCTGGTAAAAAATGCAAAATTCTACATTTTTGTAGATAGGAGCTTGAAACTTCTGCAGTAGGGTTATCTGATACGCTGAATATGATGGTGTGAATTTCATTAAGGTTCTATATCTTTTAGGGGGTCTTCCCCCCTTTTTTCGAAAAGGAGCCAAATTTTCTCAGGCGCGTAACTTTTGATGGGTAAGATTAAACTTGATGAAACTTATATTTTTGATATCAGAATTAAAATCTGATTCTTTTGATGTATCTATTGGTACCAAAATTCCGGTTTTTAGAGTTTCGGTTACCATTGAGCCGGGTCGCTCCTTACTTACAGTTCGTTACCACGAACTGTTTGATTAAGGAGATTCCAGCTAAATAGGTAAGACATAGAGTGTTTAAATTTTGATTGTTGCCTTTCAGAGCTGCCTCGTATTAAAACAGGAAATCCTATCATGAAGGAATTTATGTGCGTGGAGAAGGGGGGGGGGATTTATATAATGGATGATTCAGTGGGTTGAAAACATTAAAGAAAATTTGAAGTTATTATGAAAAATCATACAAAGAAAAAGAAATTAGGGGGGGGGGAAGGGGCTTGGGTGTAAAGAAATATCTGGTTCCCCAACTCTGAAACACGTAAATCATGATTTTAGCTTGGAAAAATGCATTGTGCCCTTATTTCTGCTTTCCATTAAGTCAGTTCACAGCTTGGCATAAGCTCACTTTACTGTGAGCCAGGACTCAAAACTTTTTCGAACCGTGTGTCTTATTTGTTTCCTATTTTAATACAGCTCACATTCAAGTAATATTCAATCGGGGGGAGGGAGCGTTCTATACTACGGTTATGTCACCTACGCTATTAAGCACACAAGTTGAATTTTCTTTTTAATTAGGGAAAGGTAGTCGTGGTTGGGTTTACGTAATTGATATGTAATTGAACAGATCTGTTCAGAGCTTTTCTCTTTACTCAATTCAATAGCCTAAAGTTATAATTTACTTTAAAACTGTTCTGATTACATTTTGCGAGTCTTTTTGTCTTTTGCCATTGAATAATCAAAAACGTTCATAGTCCAGTAACCGGGCTGAACAAAAGCATTACGAGGCCTAAGAGATCTGAAAAAAAAATGGATGAAATTTCCGAGTAACTGAACATTGAGAAAGCTCAAAAGTATACCTACATTTTGAGTTAGAACTTCGTCCTGAATCCAGATATAACATTTGTTTGCACCGCAAATGGACACCTCGCTCCTAAAGTTCAATATACATCTTGAAATGTATATATGTACTGATTTTCAATTGTTTAGATGTACCGTTAAATAAATTTGAAGAACATAATGACGTATGAAATTCATTGCATATATACAATTCAGGATATATATGATCATTAGGGGGCTGGGGGTAAAGTTTAAATGAAAACAAAATGATTTTTTTTTTAATTAAGGCTGAAATTTGAGTTCTAACGATATGTGTTGTTTACTGTCAATCAGAAAATATACCAAAGAATTTGGTTCAATTGAAACGTTTGTTTTTTTCAAGACTTTTCAGTAAATTAGGGCTCCCTTGATTGAATAGCTTACGGATCTTACTTTCAAGGTTTTAAAGAAATTGTCAATCTTTTTTCAGATGATCCAATAAGACTTTTTTCCAAAAATGATATTACGAGTCTCCTTGCCTTGATAAAATACTCCCTGAAATCTAACGGAATCCCCCATGTTAAAAGTACGCTAAATCTTGAGAGCCTTGTTGAATATAATATCTCTAGACTTACCTCTCTACCTCACCGTGAATGGATTCGAAGCTCCACTTCGGCTATTAGTTTGGAAACCGTTAGCCGAATTGGAGACAGAAATTCTGCCTCTATACGTCTTCTTTCTAAACATTAAACCTGAAGCCACTTGTCTCTTCCCTCCCCCCCCCCAATACTACCAAAGTTCAAGCTTAATCCCTACTTATGGTTTCCGAGATGTCACACTGATATGATATTTTGATAACCTGGATATACATTTTTTTTAGATATACCTCCCTCTCCCCATTTAAAATTCGTTATCCAATTGGCCTCCCAAAAACCCTGATAATTTGAACTCAATTGCTACAGCTGCTCCCGAGACAATGTAGATACAATATTTTGATAACCTAGGTAGCCTACAAGGGTTTTATTCCTTCTACATCACTATTATACCAGAAACAGATTCTAGTTTAACAGGGCCTCATAATACCAAAAAGTTTAAAATGATTGGAAAACAAAATCCTTAGGTTCTTTCCTTCTGCCCACTCCCTCATCGTCTAGGTTTGAATTCCATCTGACCCTACATCTCCCTCCATAAACAGTTCCATAAAAGTTTCAGTATCATTAGTCTCAGTAATCCAAAGGAGTTGCAGGTGAACTGTTTGATAAACTGATATCAAGCACTCTCTTTTGATTTCCCTTGCTACGTCACCGTGAATAGACTAAAGGCCCTATCATGGATTATAGAGCAAAATGTTTAGGCCCCCTACCTCTGACCCCTCCACCCAAGTCAATACTTGAAGGCCCGTTGGCCTCCCTAACACTCTCTGAAAGTTTAAACTTGTTACCACAAGCTATTCCAGTATAATTGCAGATATGCTTTTTTGATAGCTCTTAACAAAATATTTTCATAACAAGATATTCTTTTTATGCTGGAGATGTATAACGGGAGGAATAGTGTCTCATTAAGCTGTAAGACAATCAAAACTAAAAATAGTAAAATTAATTCAAGGCTAAAATTAAAAAAGAAAAAAAATAATCATAAGTAAAAAAAATAATAATAAAGGTAAGCAATTAAGCAATTTAAATTCGTACAAAAATATGGAATAAAAATTCTGAAAATAATAACACACATGATGTTTAAGAGGCCTATGAATCCTATAGCTATTTTTTGTAACATAAATATACAAAATATCAGCGTAATTGTACCCTCTTCACTTTGGATCTGGGTATTATCAAACAGTTCGTGGTAACGAACTGTAAGTAAGGAGCGACCCGGCTCAATGGTAACCGAAACTAGAAAACCGAATTTTGATACCAATAGTTGCATCAAAAGAATCAGATATTAATACTGATTTCAAACATATAACTTTCATCAAGTTTAGTCCTACCTATTAAAAGTTACGCGCCTGAGAAAATTTGGCTGATTTGCGATAAAAGGGGGAAAGACCCCCTAAAAGCTATAGAACCTTAATGAAAATCACACCATCATATTTAGTGTATCAGAGAACCCTATTGCGGAGGTTTCAAGCTCATATCTGGTGGAATTTTGCATTTTTTGCCAGAAGAAAGATCACGGATGCGTGTGTATTTGTGTGTTTGTTTGTTTGTTTGTTTTGTTTTTTGTTTTTTTCCCAGGGGTGATCGTATCAAGCCAGTGGTCCTAAAATATCAGGAGAGGGCTCATTTGAAAGGAAAAAAATATAGTGCCGTTTTTAAGTGACCAAATAAATGGGAGGGCAACTAGGCCCCCTCCCACGCTCATTTTTTTCGAAAGTCACCCTATCAAAATTGTGAGATAGCCATTTTGTTTAGCATGGTCGAAAATATAATAAATATGTCTTTTAGGATGACTTAATCCCCCGAAGTCCCCGGGGGGACGGCAGAAAGCTATGAACTTTACCCAATGTTAACATATAGTATTGGTTATTGGGAAGTATACAGACGTTTTCAGAGGGGATTTTTTCTGGTAGTGG
The DNA here is from genome assembly GCF_049724085.1 of Artemia sp. Qi Xiang Cuo. Taxonomy (NCBI): domain Eukaryota; kingdom Metazoa; phylum Arthropoda; class Branchiopoda; order Anostraca; family Artemiidae; genus Artemia; species Artemia sp. Qi Xiang Cuo. Next base: position 4,791,707 of record NC_142809.1, read on the forward strand.
GGGGGAGTGGTTCGGGGGTTATGTGGGAGGATCTTACCATGAACAAAGTTTTCATGGGAGAAGGGACATTGCTATGAGTAGTATCCATATATAAGATTGAAACAGTACATGAAATGGTACAAGATAATAGTGTATACAATATGAACGGTACATGATTTGGGAAAAAAAAAAAAACCATGCCTTTGACACTGTATTTAGACATGCACATTTTACAAAGCTGGCATGTTTTTTTTGTTATTGAAAAGAATTGCACAATGAATGTACCGTTTGACGTAGACATTTTTTCGGAGCAAAACAGAGACATTAGAGGTTGTTCAATATACGATAAATTGATTGGTGATTGGGATTTGAATAAAAGGAATGGTTTTCACTACAATTCATATTGGTAAGAAAGTTGAATTCAAAGAGAATAGTTTATTTGAGAGGATATTAGTAGAGAAAAATGAGTTGTGCATTTACATTATTGGAAATTATTGATGTAGCTGGTATTAGCAGCAACTTTATACAAGTGAACAATGTAGGCGTGAAAATAATCAGTGGCTGTAGACTATGTCTCGAACGGGATGATATGTATGCTCGAAGCGACATATCACTACTCAAATTTAAATAGCGAGAGAAACTATGTTTTGCTGGAAAAGGGAATATTCTCCATATAAATAATTTTCGGTCAGCATTAGATGTCCTATCGAAATATATTGATGAGAACAAAATGCATCAGTGAATATTATTATTGTAATTATATTCAATAAAACTGTTTCTAAATCAATGATTTTTTTTTCTATAGTAGACAAGCGTATATTTTTTAGGTTTAAAAATTTCTAGTTAGTCTGTAGTTGGTGATGAGAGTGTTAGGACTCTAAAAATGGATAGATTTGAAAAAAAGCGAAACATGGGGAATCTAGTTCTTATGGAAAAACATTTGATTCTAGATGAAGATTTTCTAGAGCTGTCTATTCAAAGAAAGATGTTTTCTCGGGGAATGCTTATCGATATAATGAGAACTAATTCTCCATCATTAGACTATTGTATGAAGCTTCTACATCGTGGTCCAAATGCATTTACACAATTTATTGATATATTGATCACGACACGGCAAAATGATATTGTATATATGATTTTAAACACTATTTTAGAGATTTACGACTTCTTTTCTCATGAGAAAGATTGTGTACAACGATGATGTACTCCTCTCTCTCTATCCGAGACAATTATTTGCTGTTGCTAGCTCAGTTTCATTGTGGTAGTGAGAGTATCAACACATGAAAAAATGCCCCTTATATGTCCGCTATTTGTGTACACACTGGGCAGATGGTCATCATTAGAGACTTGTACAATGATTGATGAGTATGATGAAAAGTGTAGATTATGCAACCCGTGTAATTTGTATAGAGGATGTGCTATACAAATTAAAGGTTGTAATTCCTGTCTTGAAAAGGTGTGTGACTCTCTTCCTAGAGGGCAACTATGCTCCAATTGTCACTATGATAAATGTAATCAGTGGGAGAATACATATCCCTGTATGATTGGAAAGAATCCTAAGTGTGATTTTAGTTTATTTCTACTAGATTGGTATCTTTGTGGTTTTAGATTTTTCTGGGAGTAGGAGCCGGGTCAGCGATTCAACTGTTGGAACAATAAAAGAATATGGTTTCTACGTCATCGTTGTGAAGACAATGGGTGTTATGATAATAAGCCCACTGATTTTTATTTGGCTGTGACGGAGTGTAATTTGACACTTGAGGACACTGTTTGTGAAATTGCTTCAAATAAGCAAAGTGAAACATGTGAATTTTATAGAATGAATGAGAATAGTATCATTGACTATACAAAGAGATATGACAAGAGTGAAGTTACACTCTACTGTAGAAAATGTGACCCTGACATTGCAGTGCATCAGGATCAGTACACTGTGAATTTAGATAATCTACCCGCACTAGTTGTTGTCGACAAATACCTATACCTAGTAGAAGATGAAATCTAAAAAGTAGAAAAGTCGTTTTATCATGTATATAAATTTTTATCATTTATTAATAAACAATTTAACACACGCATTTTTAGAACATTTTATTTGTAGGGCACTAAAATCAATATTAAATACGCTTGTAAGTATATTTTCCACTAGAAAGTCGTTCAATCGAGGTAAGTCAACGTAGTTGTCGAGAAACTGCTTGTAGGTATAGCCACGACATTTGAACATGAAAAAGAGTAGTGCATGAAAGCCACATGTCTTAGTCGTTAAATCCTGTACTCTTCGTTGATTTTGAATAATGATTTTCCCACTGCTTTCAATAAAGTTGCTGATGTATGGCGTGTAGAATTTATAAGATAGGCCAAGAGGATCAAAAAATTCAATATTCTTCGCTGTTTGAAAGATGCACAGCCAATGGCCGGTCTTCAAAGTCGATGGACGGCTATTAACAATGTTTAAGGTATTGTTAACGCTTAGAATTTTTTCAATGAAGTCCGAAGGTATGCAATAGGACTTGTACTGGGACATGTATGGATCCATACTAAATACATTAATTATTTGGTTTGTGTTCATGGTGTTAGGTCTAGTAGAACACTGCCGTCGGGTGTGATTTCCCAAAAGGTTTCAAATTGACTCAGTGATGTTAGCGTGATACTCTCAGTCAAAGCATCGGCAAATGTACACTCTAAACGTACATTCTCTGTTCATACTATGCTCATATCCTGAGTCCCCGACAAGTCCAAAACAATTACCCCATGATTTTTGGAAAACATTGAATCGGTTATTCAATTTTCAGATAGTTGAGAGTCATGATCTAGGGATTGCATGGTCAACTCGTACAGAGTTCATGAGGATTTTGTATCAAAAGATAGAGTGTACAGTGGAATACCATTCACTTTGCACACAAGGCTAGATAGACCGAAAAAATTAAAATCATGGGGGGATTCAGTCCAGGATCCAATGGCACTGCCACTCTTCACAAAGGCCAAAGCCAATTTTGATGGGATTTCTCTATTGATAAATGATGAATCGCTATAGATACGAGTGCCGGTGGCAATGTGACGTTGAATGGTGATCGTATGGGGAAAAAGAAGTTTAATGTTGTTACCATTGGCTCTGAGCTTTTTCACTACCAGTGAAACACAGCTCATAACTTATTTTTTTCGGACGTGGAGAATGGCCGATGGGATGATGACATTTGCATCGGGTGCTGCTGGTAGTGTTTTTCTCAAAATGAAATTTGATGGAGCCAGCTGGAGCTTTAAGTCAATCTTGACATTGGGGGTTGGCCATTGAAATATATTGAATATCACATGATTTAATTTTCCAACCAGATGATACTCCTGGGTCACTGCAGTAGTCAACTCACCGTCAGTATCAACACTTGCTCGATATTCATAGCCTGTCCTCATGTGTATTCATAGTATGACTGTCCTATCAACTCCTTGTATGCCTTTGGTGTCATCATCATAAATTGTATGTAGTTTGCATAGTTGGATAAATTATTGCTAGTGCTCAACAATGCTCCATTAATAAATACATTAAGTTGTTTGAATAGGTTGTGTAGAATACAGTTCTCGTAGGAGAGACCATTGCCAGCATTTTGAGTTGTATCATCTGGCTTTTTCTTCACCGCAACATTTAAATCAATAAATGTTGATGACAAATCAATGAAATAGTCTTCATTGGCAAATATTTGAAAGAGTTTATTTTCCGAGAGAGGTTGTTGGGGGTGAAATTGTTCATAGTAGCCATACTTGACACTGACATCAAAATTTTCAGCATTGAATAGATTCAATGAGGAACTGATTGATGGATGTGATTCCTTGTGGGGGAGATAAGTCATCTTAAGAGAAGAAATCCTTCTTTGATCTAACAATATTTTTCTTTTTCTTCTGCTTATTGGCCTTCGTTGTTTTATTTCTCAAAGTCCTTGTTGATGTCCTTTGCTTCCTGCCTGGGTGGAGACTGATGAGCGAATGACTTGACCACATCCTTTTCAATCCCTCCCCATTTTGTCGAGATTTTAATTGCTCACCAACGGCTCTTGCTGAAGATCTAATATTTTCCTTAACACTCTCCTTGAAATTCTTGCCCAATCCCCAGTCCTGTAGCATTGAGGCAGCAAAATTTTATGCAGCAGGTACAAGATATTTTCTGGCAAGGGGTAGTGCAGAACGAAATAGCCTAGCAAACCATCTACCAAGACCATAGCCAGACATTGTAGTACGCCCCTTGTAGTAGTCCAATCCATTGCCTGTTTGACGTGGACTCAAAGCACCAACATAGCAATCAATATCGGGACAGACAAAGGGAATTCTTCTATTGTTCATTTTAGGTGATTGTGCTCTCACCAAAAATGGGTCGAAAATGACATGTAATCACTGCTAAGCCTTTTGTTATTGCTACAGGATCACCCAATTCACTTCTTAGTGTTAACTGACAGAGTTCCAAATATGAAGTGTTTACAGGAACATACTGAAGATGTATTATATTATAGTGATAAACAAGTTCATGAGTTGTTTTTCGTTCTAGAACACGTAGGAGGGGGACATTTGAATT